>NC_140298.1:80199026-80384571 GCF_964211825.1 Aythya ferina
GCATGTGAAAAAGCCTCCTTAATTCTGGAATTTCAACTATTTAAATATTTGATTTTGAATAAGACTATAACTTCAAGGTTATTTTTAACTTGATAGCAGAATGATTTTATTAAAATTATTTATCTTTTATTTATTTATTTATTTTCAGGCAACAAAATGAGAGCGCCTTTCACTTCATGAAAGAAAAGAAGTATTTAATTAACATGACATTAAATTTTAGTGGGTCTTCCAGAACAGGAATAGGACCAGAAACATCCCAACTCTAACATCTTTTTTAATTGGTAGCATATTAATATACATTTCTAGTTTTGTAATACAGATTTAAAACTTACTTGCCTCTATCTCTCAAGTTGAAATGTTTTTGTTGTTATTGTTGTTCTTAAACACCAATAAGATACCATATGTTTCCATGCTGATGTTCCCTCTGAATTCGCCTGATTTTTTTTTTTTTTTCCCCTCCTAACCATGATTTTTATCAGGCAGAACAGCTCAACCTTACACGTCTCTGTCCCTTTCGTAGTGTAAACACCTTAAAATAAGTCTGCTCCACTGTTAACAATCACAGTCAGCTCTGTTTGCCTTCTCAGGCTCTCAGCTGGACCCTAGTATGCCTCCAGAGATCAGAAGATGTCAACACCTCAGCTGCAGTGACACGCATTGCTCTGGCAGCAGCACCCACTGCAGAACTCTCACTTGCCCTCTCCCTGTCTGCACTTCTATCTTCATATAGAAAAATGAAAATCTGAAAAGATCCGGGAAAAAATCCTTCCTGAAAAACACACTCCTTTAGCCCTATCACCATTATCAAGTGGATGGGTTCGTGTTCTAATTCACTGCATAGCTGCAGAGAGTGGGCAGGATCTGTGCAGGGTGCAAGATCAGAGTTTAACCAACTGTGTCCACAAATGTGAAATCAAATCTTCACCAGAGAGAAGAATTCTCCCTGAACCTGGGGAATTGCACTCTGATGTCTGATTTACAAAGAGAATTTGTAAATGACATGCTCCAAGTTTTTTTGCTTTTACTCATAGCATAAAGGCAAAAATTTCATCTTCTTGCAAGAGAGAAAATGGTTGAATGAATGAGTGAATGAATGAAGGAAGGAAGGAAGGAAGGAACATAACCTGCTTTAACTTGCTGTTCTCCTCAAATACACGGCAAAACAGACTAAGACTTTTATTTATTTATTTATTTACTTAAAAAGCTTTTCCCTCATAAATATACTACAAATTTTGAGTAATGTGCAGAGCCAAATTCTATCACGCACACTGTACTGCAGCACAGAAGAGTACAAGATTATTTTAAATGTTTCAGTTAACATGCACTTCTGTTACTCAGACTTATCCACTTAGAGGTAAGCTCAGTTTTTTCCAGGCTGCACTGAACCTCCTATTGAAGAAAGCAATGGTTCTCATGAAATAATCTAATTGAGAGCCATCTGGTACCTTCAGAGGTGGCAATCCTAGCTTATTTTATTATAATAAAATCTACCAGCGGCAGAATAGCAAATCCATAATACAGTGTCCCTGGCCATCCTAATACAAATTAAAAATACACTTGCTTTCTCTGGACATTTTAAAGCCTCTTATTTTGAATCCAACACATCACAAAAATCTAGATTAAAAATAAGTTTTCAGAAAACTATATTTCTTGATTAAATATTTCACAAAAGCATAAATTCTAGACACAATGATTAAATCCTTATATCACCTTTAGCAGAGCATGCTGACCTACTGCATTCACACTTCAGGTCTAAAAAAATCTTATTAGTTAGAAGATGACGAAAGAATGAATTTGCAACAGGAAAATAAAAAAAAAACAAAAACAACAAACACATTACCAAGGCCAAAATCGCACAAGACAGTTCCTCAAACACTTCTCAGCAGTTGATTTTACCCTTCTCCAATGGAACCTAAGTATACCATCTGATTTTATCCCTCTGTAGTTCATTAAATCTCATAGCTATTTGAGCAAACTATGGCTTGGGGTATAAAGCTACCTATCACACATTGCACCTCTGAGGAGACAGCCCGATTGCATGCATTAAAAGACAAGGATCACAGGACACAAAAAGAATTTACTGTCAACAAACTCCCTCCAAGAAATGCCCTCCAGCCTGACCATGAGAGGATGCAGCAACACAGCTCCCAAGCACCCAGTGCTCCAGCCTTGACGAGAGCAGTGGCATCCCTAGGGAGGATCTACAGGGATGGCAGCCCCAAAGGCTGCAGTGTAAACTACGTGACTTGTAGCTATGCAGGCTGGAGGAATTAGTTAACTGGGGCAGAATTAAATTAAAACCAGAAGGATTACAGGATTTGGTGTTGTTGAAAGCTAAGATGACCAGGGATCTAGGGAAAACTGCCATATTTATTCAAGAGGCTAATAAATTGAGAGGGGAGAGAGGGAGAACAGTTCGTTCAGGGTTGACACAGGTAGCATCAAAGGTGGATACAGAGTGAAGAGACAGATAAGAATACCTTTGTGAAACAAACAAGTTAGGAGGAAAGTATCAAATATGGAAATATGAATACTGTATTTTTCACTTGTGAATACTGTTTATAACCATGTCAGAGTCAGCAACTGCAATCCAAAGCAAACTACCAGTCAAGCCATTCAAAAGCACCTTGATATACTACTTCAAGGCAGCTTTTCATACTTTTTTGGAAAATGTTTGGAAAGCCCAAATGTCTACCAGAGAACATAAATACACCGAGGCAAACATGCATATAAAATAGACAAGCCCCATTAAAAAGATGAGCCCTGTCCTCTATGCTTCCCTATTCCATTGCTTTCTTTCAAAATAACCTTTCTATAAGTAAAAGCAACAACAATGAGAAAAATGAGGGAAGTGAAGTTTCTGTACAAACCTGATGTGCAAGAGAAAATAAACTTGTATGTTATATGTCCGCTGTTAGTAATCAAGATACAGGTAAGACGTAAGTGGCATTTTACTGCGAAAAACAAATTCAGTATCAATAACCAGTAATATTTACTGTCACAAGTTAGCATGTGTTTTAGGTAGACAACACTGATGATTCAAAGCCAGCCCAGAGGCTGTGGCTGCCTCTCAGCAGCTCCTCAGAGGGCCACCATTCCTCCTGCAGCCTCTGCAGGATGCTTCAACTCCTCTGCAGGGCAAGCAGGCCTGACTCACTAAGTTCAGTTCAACAGCACAAAGCATCAAACGACAGCTAAGAACAAAAATGAGATTAAAAGTCTCCATTGCAGTTTCATGACTGAAACCCTTTGGGTGTTAAGGAGGCATCTGGAAACACCTTTTTTTTCAACTTCCCTTTGACTCTCTGAAAGCAAAAAGCAAAACAGCAAAGCTTCTTAAACACTCAGAACTTACTCAGCTCCCCTTAACTTTCAGGGGTTGTAAAATCTGTGAGAATCGACAAAAAACATTCTTCAAATGTCATGAAAACAGGGAACGGGAAGGTGCATTTCAACAGCAAATGTTTTATCAGCCTAACGAAACAGTATCACAACCTGTTAACTAACTGTCAAAAAGCAAAGTATCTCAATATGTAAAGTTGCCTATGAAAATTTCCAAGTGAAAACACACTAACTTACATGATACAAAGTTAAATTGGATGGGATCTTCCTATTATATATAATCTTTTTTTTTTCTATTTTTTTTTTTCTTCGAGAGCAAGAGTATGCAAGCCTCCAAACACTCAACAGCGGCTAAGGAGTTTATGTTAAAGGCCTAAGGACCATTCTCAAAAGCCCAGTGCTGGATAACAATCCATTCCTTCCACTTCTGGATACAGTGAGGAGAAAGGAATTATGCGGCACAACTTCCTTCCTAGGAGGGAAATACCATCCTTTCATAGAACAAAACAGTCAATGATGTGCGCCCTCGGCCCTCTGCTAGAGGCACAGGTTGCATATACACTCTCCAGTTCAAAATCCTGCAATGCTGAATTGCTCCTACACAACAATCAGCCCAAATGCATCATTAGAGGACACCATCTGCAGGTGCTCAGCCCGAATCCTCTTTAAAGACTACATACATGCAGTATCTAGAGGGCTAGTACCTAACCACTGAAAAGCAGATGAATGATGCACATCAAATCATGCGCTGTGACAACCAACACCTCAACCCAATACCCCGTTAAACATGGTATTAGGGGCCATGGCAGCTTCCTCAAGAACAGGAGCTTGTAAGGGACTGTTGTTTGGGCATGAACAAACGAGCCATGCAGACGGTCTTTCATCATCCGGTAACAGTTGGCATTGCTGGGAGGTCAGCCCGACTCCATTGTTGTTACAGCAATTTGCATTTTATTTTCCATAATGCTTTCTAATTTCACTTTTTCAATTATTACTTTCAGGCAATTGCTTTAATTATCTGTTACTCCGCAAGGAACGACATTTTCCTCTGGCGGAGAGAAGGGCTGGATCAGACCGCATTAATGCTGATGAGCCTCTCCGCAGGCAGAAGCGGCGCTGGCTGACTTGCCAGCCCTGGCAGCCCAAGTGGGGCGGCCAATAGCCAGTGCCCACAGCCACTGCTGACAGATTGGCCCACTCGCCACAGCTCCATGACAAGCTGCAGTGGATTACCAGGCACGTATTAAACATTTAAATACGTGTGCTACCCCCTTTGAATTTCAGATTTACCAGAGCAAATGGCTTCGCCGAAGACCATGGCAAAATACATCCGGCTGCAAAGCCAGAACAAGCCGCTTTCCCTAATCCAATGCTGTGTTAATGCAGAGCTCAGCAATGATGGATGGACTCATTAGTGCCGCAGTTATCGCCATCTGAACCAGGTGCCAAGACATATGGTTTAACAGATGTTCAAGCAAAAAGCTCTATTCTCTGCGCTGTGCGAGTGTCCAGTTAAACTGGACATCGATAAGACACTGAAAATCACATTGGGCTTATGGGAGCCACAATTGTTCCCAACGCAGGAAGCAGTTAAACACAGCCTGATTATGCAAAAAACCCTATTGCTCTGATATCCCAATCAGATCCACAGAACAAATGCTGGACAATATGTACACTGCTTTCTGGAGTCTTTGTGTACCAAAATGCCATTTATTCTATTCAGGCAATCCTGTTTCTGCACTGTCTCAGTAGAGAAATGAAGCTTAAAACCATGGAAGCTTTCTTCACACACTAGAGAAATAAAATGGGCAAGAAGCCTCCCCAGCCCAATCTCTGCATTTTAATATTTAGATTGTTCTCCAGCATAGCAGGTAGAAATGCCAGGTTACCATCGCGGGTGTGGGGAGACATCACACAACCCAAAGGCCTCAGTGCATACAGCAGCACCAACCTAAAGTTGTTAGTGTGTGACATACACATAGTGTGTGGAAATTTTAAGAGGAAAAAAATATTGGGAAAGAAGCCTGCAGCACTACATTCAGGTGGTGATGGTAGGTGAAAAGATAATACACACCAAGACTGAATGAATGCATTTCAAAAAGAAAATCAATGTTCACTTTAAACAAAACCTAAGGATTTGAAATTCTTTCAGAATTTGCCAATAATTGTAGGCCATGAGGAAAATGCTTCAGCTTGCAACCGTAATAGAATGGATACTATATCATGTTGAAAAAGTGGGGAAAAAAAAGAAAAAGAAAAAGTGCTGCATTGCTATCCTGCTCCCACACCTAATACGCAGTCACAAAAGGTATGTTTCAGATCATCTTGTTCAACCAGTTAAATCTCTTTATCTGTGTAAATATTTGTTTTATATTTATGCAGCTGCAACTTTTAACGACTTCTGTTATCTTTACTGCTTATCTTTCAATGCCAGAGCTCTGACTGTCCCAGACCTTGGTCCAGTGGGGCTGCAAAATGCAGGGCTGGGAGGTGAAGGAGTATGGAAGGGGACAGGAGACAAGCTACAATCTAAAAACAAATAAACAAGCAAAATCTACATTAATGAATGTCAGGAGAAGTTCAATTCAATGTTAATTCATTTTTGTCTGATTTTTTTACAGAGGTGCATTTGTAGAAAATGGAGTTGATGAAGACTTGTTACAGGAATAAACACTCAAAAACAGTGTATTGAAATGCTGTGCCTATTTTCATCTATTTTCAGCCACACAAAGTTACGTGCACTTAATTTATATATACACACAGAAACAAAAATAACAGTGGAAATGCACACGCACACAGATCATCTGTGTATTATCAGGGTTTTATCTCCACTAACTGGAAAATTATAGTCAGGTCACTACAATGTGACACCCCACTGAGATCCACTCTTAACTTCAGCTCTGGTTGTTACAACACTTTACTCTTCCCTGCTTCTGACCAAATATCCCCATCTTTTTCCATCTGCTGGCACTTTTTATATAGCTAGGCAATTCAGATGTGAATCAAGCTAAAAGCAAACAACACAAAACACACACACACTGCCCTAAAAAAAATAATAATAAAAAATAAATAAATAAAATAATCCCCCCGTCCCTAATAGCAAAAACAACAAAAATCCTTTTCAGCCAGATCAGTTTCCTGAACTGACCTACAAGAAAGGTGCAAAAGCTCCAGTGTTAGATCACACAAGGGATAGGGAGGGAGAAGCTGAGATTGCTGCAACTCATATTATGAGTTTATATGAGATTATAGCTGAAGCAGCTAGGGGACTGCACCCAGAGACAGCACAACTCTGAAAACAAAGCAGGGTGGCTGCTTCTCCCTGCTGCTGAATTTACCTCAGGCCCTCTGTGTAGAGGGCTGGGAAAGCCAGAGAGCAGTGGTAGATTCTGTAATGAAATCTGTACCTGCACAACTCTATTGCTTCAATGCAAGCAAACAGATCATTAGATGATTTAGATACAGATCATTTCAGATATAGAAAGTCCTAGTGTCCCAGACTGGACCTTGGATCTTTACTTATGAAAGACTGTGTTAATAGCAACTTGCATGCTACTTTTTCTTCTCTCTTCCCTCCTCCTGCTCCCTGCCCCCAAGGAAATATCTTTTCTCTTTCAACAGGGACATGACCAAAAGCTATTTTCTCTAACACGGTGTACTTGAAAAGTGTCTTTTTTTTTTTTTTTTCCATTGGTCTTTATTTTTTCTTTTTTCCTCATTGGCCTTTGCTGTTATGAGAAAAATACATTCCTAGAATGTTTCAGCTCAGGGCTCTCAAAAACAATTACTTAGGCATTTGATTTGATCTTCTGGCTCTTCCTTCCCAGGTATCCAGGCTTTATGAATCTCTGGTTTGGTCAAAGGCTAAAGTGAACCTCTTCCAAGTCACACACTTCAGAGTCTCATGAGGCCTCATATACATCCACCCTATGTTTTAAGGAAAAGGAGTCAATTTACTATTAGCTGAGCAAAACAGCAGGAACTTGCTGTGTTCAGAGGTGGGAAAGTGGAAGGTTTGCGTTTACACCTGGAAAGTAGGATGGAGGGTTGGAACAATGAGGGAAGGAAAAAAAAAATTACAGTTCACCTTTAAATTGGTGAAAATATTGCATTATTTAAGAGAAAATAAGAAGGGGAATGCAAGTCTCAGCATATGATTTTAGTAGCAAGGTATCTTTAGGAATATCAAAGCACTTCATAAGCACAAATGTAGTTATTCCAACGTCAAAGACATCTGTACCATCAGGAAGCACCATATCCGTGATCCACACACAAAAAAAACACCCACAAAGTACATGAAGGGACAAAACATATGTTTTCTGAGTTGTCTGTCTGTTAACTGGGCTTCTCAAGGGCCTGAAAGTAAGCACGGATAATCTGTCAGAGTTATCTGACTCACAGGACCGAGTGATAGGGAAGATTTCCAGCTGGCTGGCTGTCAGCCCTTTCTGACCAATTATCTACTGAAGGTAGTGCTTTACATTTTTTCCTGTATGCACTTCTTGTTATGGTTCTGTCTGTGGTATAGCATGCCAGCTTAATTTCAGTTTGTGTCCTTTACGTGCTCTCTTTGGCAAGTCTCTGAAATCAAACTCCTCTTCCTCAATGAATGTGTTTTATACATGCTCAGTGTACTACTCATAGACATGGAGTACAAATCCTTCCTACTGATAAGATACCTTTTTGATAAATGCAGTGCAGCTGCTGTTTGATGCTTGCCCCCTTTTTAAATGTTGCAGACATATGTCTGGCAATACATTTTGCTTGTTAGATTTTCCTAATCAAATGCTCCTATTAATTTTTTTTTTTTTTTTTTTTTTTTTTACATTTGAAGCTTATCACATGTCTATATGCAACTGTTACTGAAGGTTTGCCAGCCCAACTCTCTAATAAGAGAAAAAAAAAACACACTGAAGGAACTGATTATAATTAATTTCAGAAGTATATTTGAAAAAAAAAATATTAAAGGAATTCTAACTGATTATAGTCCATTTCAAAGAAATTTTGCAAAAAACTATGTACTTTAAAGTTCTGAAAATGTACAGAAATGTATGACAACTGTGTTACATGTATGTTTTACTTGACACCAAATACCAATTATATGCAGTTAACGGTAAAAAATTTTGATACAAACAGAGGAACTTATTTACAAGCAGCAGGACCAAAATGCCTTAAAGAACAACCTTCCTCTATTGGCCATAAAAATTGTCCTAATTTTTAATTCAAGGCTGTTAAACATTACAGAACTGATTACAAGTTTCTCCATTACAACTTTCTCCAACATAAAATTTATTTAAACTGTTTTACATGCAGAAGAAAAAATGAATTTAAATACTTCCCCTCCAGAAAGCATTTTGTCCTCTAGCCAAATAGACTTGGATGAGTTGGCCTTACCTGGAGCCATAACTTATTATTCACTGCATCTCTCCCCGTAGCAATGCATTGAAATGTAGCATTCTGTCCTGCATTGACCTCTACATCCCCCAGCCTCAAGAAATGTGGAGATTTATCTGCAGAGGTGGAAAACACAAATTACAAATAGCACTTATTGCTAAAAAAAGGTACCAGCAACATTATTGTCTCCCCAAAGACGCATATTGTAACAACCTTTGGCTGAAAAACAGCAACAGAGGAAAGAAAATGATTTGTTTCATCTCCGTTCAAGAAGAAAGAGTGCTTTTAGTCCTTTCCCTTCTCCTCTGGTGATCCTACTACTTTATTTTATGCATGAGTTATAATATAATCTTTTAAAAATCAAAGCAAAGAAAAGGAGATCAAATGCCAGAATGTCAGTAGCACATTACAAAAATTATCCCAAAGAATTTCAATTGTATAAAATCCGTCATACTGAGAAAAAGCCAATTAGAAGGATATTGCTCAAGTAAAAACATAGATATTGCTCAGATTATTTGCAATGTAACTGAGCTCCATTCTTTTACTAAATGAAATCAGTTTCTGCTGTTGAACATAATATTTCAGTAGCTGATAAATTTATTTCCCACACTGGCAAAACTCCTAGGAAAGCTCTGTGGCACGACCACCTGAAGGATTTATTAGACATACGAAGCTGACAGACACATTTGAGGAATGGGTATATTACACAGCTCTCACCCATTCCTTTCTCAAGGGCCACCAACTAAAACAGTGGCTGAGCTGTTATTTCTTTGTGCTTAGAGTAAAATAAACAAAAAAAAACAAAAACAAAAACAAAAAAGTGGAAGGAAAAAGGTTGAAAGATCAGCACAGAAAAGCTTATCTGAATACTGTGTCATGCTGATAATCTGCTGTCCTGACCATGCCCAAGTACCTTATCTAGTAATAAGGAAAATGAGGGGGAAAAAAACCAAGCCAGATACTGAAGACAAGGAGAGTTTTGCTGAATCTGATCAACTATCATATCAGATAGTTGGGGTGGCTAAAATATAAAGAAGTAACCCAAATACCCCTTTAAACTTGGTAGCCCATGAGAGCTGTGGTCTTAACAGATTTGGGGTAGAAGAAAAGAAGGTGCGAGGTTGCCACTGAAGCTTTATCGTTTACCATCTTCTCACAAATCTAGAGAAGGAAGTTTGTTGTGGTGTTATCTTTCAGAAAGCAATTAAATTATCAGCCATGAGGCACACTAAAATGAAATTACATTTGAGAAAGAAGATTTCTAGGGAAGATCGGAAGAGTGGAAAAGAACGAAATGAACAGCAACACACACACACACAAATGTCATAGCAAGTGTCAGTAATAATTTCTTCCTCAGAACTTTTGTGTGTGCAACATTTGAATTAACATAACTTGGGTTTGCATGTGTGTAATTTTGTCTGTGATTAAACAGGAAAAGGTGAACATGGAGTCTGTCCACAAAATAAACCAAAAAAAAAAAAAACAACCCACAAAAAAACAACTTCCTTCTATAGTTTGATAGCTGGAAAAAAAAAAAAAAAAAAGAAAAAAATACCCCCAAGTAAGAAAGGACGTGAAATCTGGTAAACCCACATGCATCTGCCAACTCTGTTTTCTGTAATCAGTGAATATAACATTATATTAACATTAAAACCCGATTTTATCATGCACACCAGCTATGGTTATCATTAAAGGACACTAAAGAATTTCTGCTTCTATATTTTTGCAATACTTCTGGTACACAGAGATTTTACACAGGTAAACTGCTATTGCACTACATTTTACCCTGGAAGCTACAACAGAAATGCTATCGAAAGAACAAAGAACATCTGTGATCAAGTGATGAAAACTCAGCAGTCCACAGCAATATCAAATATGTCCTGAAAAGACGGAGAAAAATGCAGCTCTTAATCATTACTTACCACAAGGGTAACTCAGAACCTGGATGTCATCAATGGCAATGTAGCCATTTCTCCCATCTGAGACTTCAGCTTCAAATATTACCTGTCAAAATGAAAGAAAAAATGTTTACAACACTCATTTCTACAGAATTCCCACGGTGGCAAGCGTGTTGATATAAGACACATTGCCTTTTTCATTTAGTTGAAGTTCCTACAAGGTTTGACGACTGAATGGAATATTTATTACTTAATGTATTACAGTTCCATACTGTTTGTATACATGACTTACTTTGGACTTGGTGCTCCTGGCACAACAGAAAAGCATGTTTATTACCTCAATTAACAACATACTGTTTTCACTCTATTAAATGTATAAACATGAGTCAATTCTGAAAGAAAAAAAAAAACAACGCTGCTACTTTCAGACAGGTTGAACATCACAGAACACAAAGGATAATGAATTTTAACAAAGTTTGTATTCTTGTTGGGGGTCACAGGGTAGTCCACACTCCTCTGTAACTTTCTGCAGCATAGTTGGAAAGGATGCCACAGCACAGAAACAGTGCAGCACTCCCCAGTGGCAATGAAAAGAACAGCTGTAGCAGATCTCTGCAGCAGCCATCAACTTCATTCTTTATTCTTGCAAGGCAATAAGGAAATTGCAAAAGAAGACGCTGTATTCACATTCTGCTTCTAGACCCACTCCAAACTGTTCTTGGACTGCTCCAGAGTACAGCGCCCTCTTCTGCTACAAATTTAATGAAGTAACATCAAACTTTCCAAAATAAATTGTCGAAATGACAGAAAAGTTGAGTACGGTGAAAAGGAAAGAAAAAAAAAAAAAAAAAGTATGAAGCATGAACACCTGAACTAAAAGGAAGATATGAAAGAGGAAAGCACAGCAAGATTGATTCAAGTGATATGATAGAAATTTGCAGCAGCACTTGCCCAAAATAAGTATCTTTTGGGGTCTTTGCAAGACAGGCTCAGAGCAAGTCAGCTGCTCTATACATCAGCTCTTCTGTAGGTTACACCTTTTGTTTCTGGGGACAATGCAAGAGAACAGGAAAGCGAGACGCTGACAGCCCAAGGTACCCTGCAGCTGAGGGGCCAAACACTATCGAGGACCTCGCCTGGAGCTTCCTACTGGGGAAACCACACCTGAAGAAGTAATGGCCCCTGCACTCTCACCCTCAAGACAGTTCTGGGAGCAAGCAGCTTTCATCAACCCTTGGAGTGCCTTCTGGATCTTTCATTCATAATCATTATTGTCCTCAAAAAGCTGCCTGGCATTTACGCAGCTTGGCTGGGAACCTTGCATCAGTAACACCTCTGTGTGCTTTTGCTTCCTTCAGTCTATTTCCTCAGCTTCACATCCCACCATGACACGAAGAGCAGAAGAGAAGTGTCTCTTCTCACCAAAGGACACAGGGATCTCAGTCAGCCTGCTTATACTTAGAGCTAATTTCACAGCCTCCCATGAGAATAAGGAAGAAAAACTTGTATAGAGAAGTAGATACTGGTGTGTTTACGATGGGTTCAGAGGGTCCCCCCCAGATTGTTAACAGACTGCAGAAAGGGAAAGTCTGCAGTGCACGTACACTTTCAGAGCTTCAGGCACAATCCCTATTCCAACTTCTCATGAACTTCTTGCTTATATTCTGGCTGCCCTTCCCTCTACTTTTGCTTTTTTTTTTTTTTTTTTTTTTTTTTAAATTTTGCCACTTTAGTGGCAAAAAGACTCTCATTACCTGACTCCTCCTCCTCCTGTGATGGCCAACAAAAGCTCAATGGAAAGGAATTCAGTGACTGTGGGTCCTACTTCATTCCCTTGCCCTATGCCTTCCCCAACCTGAACACTATTTAACAGCCTCCACCGACTCCTCAGACTTCTTCAGGGAGCTAACACTTCTCCCCACTAAGAAGCATTAACGTGAATGTCTTCCATTGTCTAACAGCTACACCTGGATCCATTCCCTTTTCTTTTTTTTTTTTTTCCTTTTTTTTTTTTTTTCTTTCTCTTTTAATGGTAATATGGTACAAGGACAATCAGAAAAATCAGTAAGAAAATTATATTTAAACCTTCCAACTAACCAATTTCCCTATAACCCAAATCAGTTTTATCACATACATGAACAAACTTGTTTCTCAAATTTCTGTTAAGAACTTAGAGCATCTATGTTAAATACAGTGGGCTAAATTTACATCCAACTCTGAACTGGGCTGTTATTCATTCATTTGAAATAATGTTGACTCAGCTCCCAATGAAGCTTGGCCTCATGTGTATCCTTTCTCTGTACGTTGATAATTTCCTAAACAGGGGACCAGAGGGGAAAGAGTTACATTTCTTGGGACATGGGTGGGAATTTACCACCCCACCCCAAATCTTCCAGATTCATTGAATTAATCCCTTACCAAAAGAAGAAAAGTTCACAGGGAAGAAAGAGATGATGACACTGAGATACACAGGGTGAGGAGAAAAAAACAGATTAAAAGGAAAATAAAGAAGGAAGAGAGAAAGGCAAGAAACCTACACTGTTAAAGGAATTAATGTTTATCAGGTAACCAAAGGAAAAATGAAGTGATTAAAAGGAAAGAAGGATAGAGATATTAAAGAGTTAAGACTTAACATGTACAGCTTTACATTCTTTTTTATTTACATTTCTAAGAGGTATAAATAGGGAACATAATTTCTATAGGGAATCTGATTTGGCAGGGCAAGGTTTGGACCCAATGATCTCATGAGATCCCTTCCAACCCCTACAACTCTGTGATTCTGAGATAAATACAACCAGGAAACATCCATGGCTATAGATACTATATAGTAAAAGGTGTAGCTCAGTTACAAAATTCTCATCAGGCTTTAATTTGATAACATCTGTTCACTTTTAAAAAAGGAAACAGAAACAAGAGATTGTTTATATAGATGAAGACAGCAATTTAAAATGTTGAGAAGTCAGACCAGAAACTGAGATTTATTATTTTTTCCTCACATATACACAAAATACTCAAGAAAAAAGCAGACTGTTCAACTATTCCTTTCACCAGAGAAAGTTTATCCTAACAAAACACCACTGCTTTGGGAGTGAACCCTGCAGTTGGTCTGAACTGCTTTTCGGTTTACAGTCCTAGAAAGAATGGTTTAAACACCTGTATTGTAGCTGAAAAATAATTCAGACTATCACTCCAGCCAGAAAGCCCTACTTGCCTGCAAAACTGTAAATGTCCTTTGACTTACTACAATTTAATTACATGCTTATTTAGTGCATTTTTTGAGACACAGTTGTTACCTCTAATGGAGAGGATAGACCGTTTCCTGGGGATGAGTCAGGCTTGCACACATAAGACTTCTGGAGACAGTTATCCTGTTTTGTTGGTTACAGGCATCAGTGCAATGAATGAGAATAGGAAATGCTGAATAACTCAGATAATTCAAATGCAGCTCAAGGGAATTACATTTCATCCCTGAGTTTTCTACACAGTTCCTATGTGGTGCTCAAATAGTTACTTCTTCAAATAAAATTGAGTGCTCTTGTTTATGAAGTGCCTGAATTCAGGTACAAATGCATAAAAGCACAAACGAAATGTTAACATTCCTTGAACTGGGCATGCTCCTATGTATTTCACCATCCCCAATGCACCTTTTGTCTATAACTGTCCATTTTACCCCTAAAACCATGCAAGCTTTCAGTGTACACAGTATAATTTGAGAACATCCATGGGTTTACCACTGGTAGCATGAAGAACAATTTGTACCTGTCTGTTTTGTACCTAACTTTTTTAGTGACCCAAATCAGTGACAAATTGATTCCAAACATCCTGCTATACTATTCAAAACTTTGCAGACCTCTTTTATACGTTCCAGGGTCATTTTGTTTAAAGTTTGAGGAGTTCCATGTTATTCAATCTTGTATAGAAGCCATTCCTTTTTTCCTTGATTATCATTGCCATCCTTCTTTGAACCTCTTTCTAATTGTACTACACTGTTTGAAGAAAATGAGAGCAGAGCTGTCACACAGTAATCAAGATATGAGTGAATTTATACATACATGTGGTTTATACAACAGCATAATAGCGTTATCTAACTTATATCAAACTTCTTCCTTTACAATCTCTAAAAATTCATTTGCTTTTTTTTTTAAACCATCATTGGGTTTTGAGCTGGTATTTTATGAACCACAGGATCTTACTGCAGAGTGCTAATGGTAAGTTCTGAGCCTATCGTTCCATTTGTAAAATTTTACACAGTGTGCAGTATTTCCTATCTCTTTATCTACATTAAAATGTGCCTGTCATTTTATTGTCCAATTACTCACAGATATTCTGATGGTCATTCTGCAGGTCCTCAAAATTAGACATTGCTCTTCTTAATCTAAAGTAGCTTTCATATGTAAGCCTTGGTCTTCTCACTGTTCTCTACCCATATCCTGGTCTCTTATGAAGGTGTTGAAAGACACAGGTCTCTGCAGAAGCCCAGTGGATTCTTCTGGACATATTAACAATTTCTATGCACCTTCTCTTTTTTGTCTTTTAAACAATTATCTATCTATGGAAATATCTTTCTTCTCATAGAATGGCAGTTTAGTTTCACTACAAGCTTTTGTACAGGAACCTAGTTAAAAGCCTTTTAGAAGCCTCTACTAGTAAGATCACCCTTAACTATAATACTTGCTGACCTCTTTAAAGGGATCCAAAGTTGAAAATTAAGCTAAAGTCACCTTACGTGTATGATGAGCAACATACCACAAAAAAGCCAATAGATTCTAGTTGTCTCACACGAGGCACTGCAAAATATCACATAATTCATTTTCACAGCCCAACTCTAAAACACAGATGATGACAATCACTCTTCATCTAATTTTATTCCACAAACAAATGTTTCTGAAAGACTTAAATACTCAATGGTATTTGAATGCAATGCAAGAAATAGTAATTATTGCAGCAGAGATGCCCAAAGGGATTTAGCTGCTGAAGTTTAATGACTACACAAATCTTCACATTCCTACACAGCCCTAACATTGCATCTTATAATCACTATGAAGACTAAGCTTGCATCTGCAGGAATACACAAAACATCTTAAGGAACAGACTTCACCAACATTTTATTTTATTTTTTAACTCTTAGCAGGATTAATTTAGGTTTTCTCATTATTATTTCATTTGAGACACTCCCAAAACATATCTGTCAAATTATGTACAATATGTAGCCAGGAAAGAGGAGACCAACTCCATATACCAAAGTTTATAAAATTCAATATGGAATAGGAAAGGAAGGTCCAAATTTCTCTGAAATGCATGATTTACATCAAACTTTTCAGGACAAACTGGAATGAACGAAAGATGCACATTAAAAATCTAATACACAATTTATCTGGGTCATGCTTCTAGATGTATGTGTCCCTGAATTCACAGCCCTTCTCCATCCACCAGGAGAGCACAAAATGCATCTTCCATGCTCCAGAAAGCCCATTACCTCTTGGACTATTCTGCACAACAACTCAGTAACCTATGGCTCTCTGGCTTTTGAGTTACATACCTATATTCCAGAAAACATTCACAGCTCATTTTCACACCTCTAGATTCAGCATTTTAATATAGCATTTATTGCTTTATCTGATACCTAACCTTAGAACATAATTCTCTCTAGATTTTGTAAAAGCTGTTTTCTCAATGTAAACCAGAAACCACTGCCTCCAAGTAGGGTATTTCTGTATAGTTTGAGATGTTCCTCATCCCTTCTCCATTTCACTAGTTCTGCCTACTTGTGATACTGAAGAAAACTTTCCAAATTTTGAAGATAGTCTTATCAGATGATGATACATACAGAAATAACATCTATGTATCAATTGGACAAAAGTCGGTATTAGTCACATCTTAGTTACAACAGAAACCCAGTGTTTCATTGACTAATTTTTCCTGCTAGGTTTTAAAATGCATCATTAAAACAAGCTGAATAGGATTTTGAGATCGAAATAAGAAAAGGAAAAAAGAAGTAGGAACATTTATATCTTGCAATTTCTACAGAGCATTCAATTTGCAACCACTTTTGTTCAGCTATAGGAAGGCTTCTAGTAGTTTAATTATCTGAAATTATATTTGTAAATAGATCAATTCCAACGCTTGGTGGAAAGTTGTATTAAAGAGCTATATGCAAACAGAAGGTACCTTGTGTAACAGCAGTACAAAACCAACCAACAAAAAATGAACTGGTGATCATCAAGTACAGGCTACAATGACTTGAAACTTTGTGCTCTTTCCTCACTGTTCCAGTATGCACAAATTCTGATAGCATGCATTTTGACCACCCTCCCATATCTTTTCTGAAGAAATGACTTAGAATCAAGAGGAGCAGTGAAGCTTATTAACCTCACCAGACTTAAACACTTAGTCTTCCATAAATGTATCTAGTGTGAAAATTTTAATGACTGTTTTTCTGCTATGTACATTTTTTCTTCATTAAATAATTTTTGTAAAAGCACAGTAGAGTGACCCAACTATAGTACAAGTTAGTACTTATGCTATAGAACTGGTTAAGATTAAACAACGCATTGTTTGTTTTGTAGTAAAATAGCTTTCTGCAGATGAAAAACCATCAACAGGAAGACCAATTATGCAGAAAACAAAAACATCAACAAATCCAATTCAGTGACAAGGTTCTAATTCTATCTAATGTTTTTGCAGCATTAAGGACGTTTTAAAAAAAAAAAGCAAATATTTCATTTACAAAAAATATAATCATGAAGTTTCTATCACATTTCAAAAGAAGTACTTAATGAAATAGCTAGCTGAAAAAAAGAAGGGACAGCTAAATAAATTTTTACCTAACATAACAAAAATTTTGTTGACATAATAAAAAACATTTCCCTTGTGAAAGTTATAGATCATTTTGCTGAACTAATTTAGAAATCATGAAAACATAATTACTTCCATTTGAATGCTTAAGTAATGCTGTGAGGCAGCCTTTGCTGCTGACAGGGCCCAGGAGAATTTCCAGCAGAGTAAATCAAACAGTTGAGTGAAAACTTTGGGACTTAAATTCTGCTAAGTCAACTATTGCCCTATTACTTCTTTTTCCCCCACAATATCACACCTTCTGAGATTGAAAGATGAAGGAGTTAAGGCTGTCTTCTCTCCTACAACCTTGCCAGCAGAGCTATCCTGCAAGGGCTTAAGGGTTCATCAGACCTCTCAGAGTCATCCACAGGGGCTCTTGGCACAGACACCTCCTTACACCCCCAAACACATATCTAAGGTCTGACAAACCTTGCAAAGTCTGCACTATGAAGATTCATCTCAGTTCACACTCTGGTGAGAAACCCCCCCAGAAAACTTGCCTATCAAGGGTCTTCCTGACCCAAGATCATGTAATCTTAGAGAATTTATTAGTCATAAATGAGCGAGTGCATCTACAAAGTCCCAGCTAAACAGCAACGTTAAAATTGTTTCTTTAGACATAAGAGAGAGTTGTAGGTAAGCTTTAGGTACATTCACAATTTAAACATGAGGAGAGTTGATAACAATAAGCTACATCCACAAGCAAAATATATAATTAAGATGAAGCACAATAAACCTTTGAAAGGGACTGTATCTGCAGTTATATGATACAGGGAAAGATGGAGACTACATTTAGTGCCCCTGGATACCCCTGGTATTACAGTTAGGAATGTTACAAAAACAAAAACCTTCACATCCTTCCATTTATCTGCATTTACTCCTCTTAAGTTGTGTATGCCAAGCATTTCTAGGTGCATGTTCTAAAAAACATCTAGACAAACCACCACACACAGAAGAGTTGCAGTTGCTCTGGCTTTGTAGTAGAACTAGTTTATCCTCTGGAAATACTTATGATCTTACAAAACCCCACCCTGCTCTTGACCAGTTGACCAACGTCTTGATCTAGCTTGAAGAAAAAAAACTTGCTTACATAGTCTGCAAAAACAAGATCTTCAATAAACCAAAATATTTGTTTAAGGGTAAAAGTATTTCATTATTTAAATTTAAACATAAGAATAATACTGGGTGCAAAGTCAGGACACTTTGAACTTTTAGCCATGGGAAACAAAAACCTTGATAGGAATGTAAATCGTGGAACTCATATGCTAAAACTGTTACAGCAGCAATGAGAGACACAAACTAAGAACCGGTATGAGTTATTTAATACTTATTATTGTGATAAACCTAAACTTTAAGGAAAAAATTTCCAGCAGGGCAGAATCAGTCCTAGCTAAAATAAAAATGCAGCAGTACAAGTCAGGCATGATGCCACTGTACTCTGCTAAGACTGGAGAAGAGGTCAGTCTTCTTTGCCCTTCAGTGACCCTTGGGAATTCCCTTCCATGTGGGGCAAAACCAAACAGATTTTTATATATGTTTGTATATACGCACACACACACATCTCACACACATACATTATGAATATAAAACCAGCCAAATTAAGGATTCATTTGAATACACTCAGTAATCGTAACCATTATGTCTTCAAGTTAATATCTGCATAGATCAATAAAATTATCAGTTTCCAAACCATGAGATATTTTCCTTGCTCAAATAAATTAAAATGACAGCATCATAGAATATAGCATCATAGTACAATGAACAGGGAAAAAAACAAAAGAGAGAGAGAGAGAGAGAAGCCAACATGACAGTCTGAAACTATCAGACAAAATTCATTGGTACATATTGCTTTCTAAAACAACTTTTTCCAGTCTATATCAGAGGAAAATAGCTAAAATCACTTATTTTCAGAACAGCAATGAAAATGATTTGAAGCACCTATGCAGGGCATCAAATCCACACACAGGCATTTGCTTGCTTCAGACAAAGACACTGTTCAAAACTACTTTCTAATTCTAGCAACCACCAATCAATGTTCTGGCTGGTACATAGCTTTCTTTCCTTTCCTTTCCCTTTTCTTTTCTGCTTCACTATAATAAAATTGAAATGAATTAAAATTGGAACTATCACTCTCTGTCACTTCCACCAAAAGTGGTAGTGACCATATGGTCTTGAATGAAGTCATTCTTGTAAGGGGTCCATTCATGCCAGAGTGGAGAAGAAGATAAGCGTTTTTTAGAAAGAGAGGAATAAGAATGGTACCCAGCTTATCTAGAGAAATATCTATAAAAAAAAAAAAATTAAAAAAAAAAAAAAAAGAGAGAGAGAGGCCTGATCATAGGTTTTTGCCAATACAAGTAGAAAAGAATAATCGCAAGCAGAATACAGTTGCCAAAGACTGTTGGCCACTGATGTCCTATATTACAACAGTTGCGAGCATCATGATGGGAGCAAAGACCAATAAAAGGAAAAAGGCGAGACTGTGCTGCATGTTCTACTCTGGGTCACCAGGAACGTAGTGAAGAATAATGACAAGAAGTCAGCTCAGGAAGGTTAAGACCAAAATCTGTTCTAATACAAATGGAAGGCTATTTGGTAGATAAAGTTTAACAGATATTTGCAAAGAAACCTAACATTAAGCAAACAAACAAAACAAACAAACAAACAAATCACTTGAACCAACAGACAGGTTATATCAAACAGTACTATGGAAGTACTCGTTGCATCAGCACCAGTCTATACTAACCCTGGAAATAGCACTGTTTTGTGTAGGAAATGCCTTCTTTGCCCCAGCCTTTGCTACTAAGACTAGCCTTCAGAAATCCAAGGACCCAGAGACTCAGGGGAAAGTCCAGAGAAAAGAAGATATGGCTTTGATGGAAGAGGATCAGGTCACAGAATACTTACAAAATGAACACACACAAGTCCGTGGGCCCTGATGGGATGTACCCACAAGTGCTGAGGGTAAAGTCATTGCAAGGCTACTCTCAATTATCTTTGAATGACCATACTGAGTGGAAGAAGTGTCTGAGGACCAGCATATGCTGGGGACCAACTGTCTAGAAAGCAGCTTTCTAGAAAAATGCCCTGGGGTTCTGGTGGACACCAAGATGAACATGAATGAGCAGCATGTTCCTGTTGCAAAGAAGGTCAATGGTGTTCTGGGCTACATTAGAAGGAAAGTTGCCAGTAGATCAAAGAAGATGGTCTTTTACCTCTTCGGTTCAGCACTGCTGAGGCCACAGCTGGAATATTATGTCGAGTTCTGGGCTCACCAGTACCAGAAAGACCTGGACATACTGAAGAGAGTCCAGCAAAGGGCACCTAAGGTGATGAAAGGACTCCTATAAAGAAAGGCCAAGAGAGCTGGGACTGTTCAGCCTAAAGAAGAGAAGGTTGAGGGCGATCTCATCAATGTCTACAAATACCTAAAGGGAGAGTGCAAAAAGGATGGATGAGGCCAGGCTCTTTTCAGTGGTGCCCAGTGCCAGGACAAGAGGACATGGGCACAAACTGGAACACAGGAAGTTCTATCTGAACATTAAGAAAAGCTTCTTCACTGTGAGGGTGACTGAGCAATGGAATGGATTACCCAGAGAGATTGGTTATAGAGTCTCCAACCTTGGAGATACTCAAAAGATGTCCTGACCTGGTCCATGGCAACTGCTCTAGGTATCTGAGCTTGAGCAGAGAGGTAGAACCAGATGACATCCAGAGGTCCCTTCTAGCCCCGGCCATTCAGTGATTCAGTTGTGAAGCTGTTCACCCCACAAAATATTGATTTCACTGACATTAAATACAAGGGCTAACATTCAGTGTTGACAACATTCATTAAAGGTAATTACTGTAGTTTGGATTGCATGTAACCCCTTTCTCTTTAGAAAGTGTGAATAGAAAATGTTCATGTATGGCACTTGAGAAATAGTAATGTAAGCATTTGCTAGAAGTGTTTTGCCAGAATGACAGTCCCTGACTAACACCTGCCCATTTGGGATAATTCCTGCCTGCCCACGATTTGTGGGGTGATGGGAGCACCGTTTATGCAAGTCACCTATACTACCTAACTCTAAAAAGCCTGTCCCCTTCCACTAGAACCTAATAAAATTGTATCTATCAACGAAGAAACACTGAGCTACAAAGGATTCTCCAGCAACTATTTTTAGCCATGACAAGTGTTATCCATAACCACGCAACAGCTGAGGTCTCCAGGAAGGGCAGACTCCTTCAAAAGACAACACAATATATGTCAAGCAATCCTGCCCTACTCTCAGAGCTTTTAGACTGAGCTCAGAGATACTTGGTATCTGAATAGTCATGATGAGGAAAGTTTTTTTAAGCCTATTTTACTAATTCACGTTGGTTTCTGTTTGAGAATCCATGTCAAAACAACTGTCTTGGATTTTGGAGGTGATTCCTAAATAATATTACCTTTTATCTACTTTTTGCTTTAAATTTTAAAGCTTTTTTAGGGTCTTCCTCTACTGAACCAGAAATCAAAGAGAACGGTTACTACTGTATTTCTGTGATGACTGTTTATCAATAATGACTACAGAACAAAAAACCCGTATAGAAAGATAACTACAGGATCATAATTTGCAGCTGAAATAATTGCATGGAGAAGCTATCACCTCTGAGTTCTCTAGAAGAATACTACACCAAAGAAAACAAACATAAAATGGTTTCTGTCACAGTGAAGCAACAGAATATAAGCTAAATCTTGTTAACCATGCTCACCTAACTCATTACTCCATAGTAGATTTGCAGAAATCAGATAGACAGGGAACACTTTGACTTTAGTATAAGTAGTATAAACCCCACATAGGGTTAATATAGAACAAGAACAACCCCAAGTCACACCTAATAACTAGTTTAACTCCTTTATTCTGTTCCTACCACAACTGAAAGAAGTTAGTTGTAAATGGCTGGCAAAGTCACAATGAAGCCTAGCAAATTCACCCTTTTGAACGAAAAAGCAAAAGAATATGGTGATTCTCTAGAGAATGATGCATTGAAAATATGAGAAGAAAAAGGATAAATCAACTTATATTTCTGTCTACATAAGCTAATATTTCTTTTGAAAGTCAGAACAATGTTAGCCCTTGTATTTAATGTCAGTGAAATCAATATCTTCAAAGGCACACTATGGTATCCATACTTTTTAATTTTTTAATTTAAAATGTTTGTTAAACAAATAAATAAATAGATAACAGTCTTTCGAAGTATATTCTTGCACAATGGAATTGCATGCCACATCTAGGGTGTATACCTGGCAGCAAGTTTTGATGATTTTGCCTTTAGTGAAGAAGCTATTGATGTGACCAAAGAGAAAGACCTTGGAAAGGCCTCTAGATAAACCAGGTGTGCCAGACCACCAGACCTCCAGATACTCAGGTTCTAACAGAACACATCTCTCTGAAAATAATCTTATTTCTGAAAACATTAAAGCAGTAAAGTTGAAACCATTTAAACTGTCACTATGACTTGGTTATGTGCAATATCACTTGCCTTGGTTAATGAAGCCAGACAAGTTGGACTACTTTCCTAATTCACTAGTTAAAGCAGAAACTTGCATTTGAGAGACTGACAGTGAAATATTTCTTTTTCAAATAAATAGATAGTGAAGATGATAAAGAATCAAAAGAGATAGCTGTGGAAACTGTTAAGGAAAGTCTGTGAAATCAGTAAGATGAACATCAGCCAGGAATGATACAGACTTTGTTTACTTGGCCTTTTGGCAAAGGCCAACATGTTACATGAACTCAATATGGATTTTTCAGATATATTCTGGGATAATTTTAGATCTTTTAGGCATTACATCATTAATAATAGGAGAATTAAATGCAGGATCTTTATAGTTTCTTCCATTTATTTAGAACAGAAAGCTACAGCTGTTCACCCTATATTATCAGTTAGCAAGAAGTATGAAAAGCTAGATGCTATTAAGTAGCTGAATAAATGAAAGCTGATCAGAGCAGAGAAGACAAGTTACTGACAAGACAAGCCAGGCACATCACAGTAAGAAAAGAATCAACAAGACAGACACTTGGGGAAAAAGAACCCCCTCTGTCCCCTCTCAAATCCTTACCATGAATATACCTACTGAACTCTTATTAGTGCTTTTTCCCTTCTACCTTTCCTCTATCCATCAGTCTGCAAAGACATCTGCTATGTCAACTGGCCTTTGAGCAAACAAACTTAAATGAAAAATCAAATAAAGGAATGATGAATCCTAAAGAGAAAAGGGTTTCTCCTTCATTCTGAAACAAAACTACTTTCATTTTTTAAAGTATTCAAGATTAATACTAAACAGAAATTATTTACTTTTTCCTCATAAGCTACTGTTCCTGTGATTTTTGCCCATCAAAATGAGCATTATCCATGGCCACTGTTACTGGCCATGAATTTATCACTTTCTCCACAGAAAGGGGAGGGCAAAATATAAATAATCACTTCGTGCTCACAGCCTTTAAACTTTTTAAGGACAAAGTATCTTTTTTTTTTAAACAACTTTAAAAAAATAAAAATCAGAAAAACAGATATGAAGCACCAAGCAACTACTATTCTTCAAGAAGATTAAATTTTAAAAAACACAACAAACTTGCTACCATAGCTTCTTTCTATTTGCAATATATACTTTCAACATTCCTATGAAATCTTTGTCTTACAGATGGATTATTAAATGGCTGGAAAAGATTGCGTAGATGAATGTGAACCTTTCACCTCATAAAATTACAACTTTTATCTACAATAAGCAGATAAAGGAGAAGGACATCCTTACTAGTAACCTTCTGGAGATAAACTTCTATTCCAAAATAAAAACATTTTACTATCTCCACTCTCAAGGTTTACCTTTCATTATTGTAAGCTATACTAAGTTATTAAATAATGTGACATCGCCTGTTAGAGGAGAAATCAAAACATTCTTTTTGATTTTTTCTAACAAAAAATTAAGCTGTCCTCCCTTCCAGATTGTAGGGGGTGGGTACATTTTCATAGAATCACAGAATGGCTTGGGTTGGAAGAGACCTTAAAGACCATCCAGTTCCAACCCCCTGCCATGGGCAGGTACACCTCCCAACAGACCACGTTGCTCAAAGCCCCATCCAGCCTGGCCTTGAACACTTCCAGAGCTTCTCTGGGCAACCTGTGCCAGTGTCTCACCACTCTCTGAGTAAAAAAAATAAAATAAATTCCTCCCTATTATCTATCTAAATCTCACCTCTTTTAAAGCTCTTACCTTCTGTCCTATCACTACATTCCCTGATAAAGAGTCCCTCTCCTCCATTCTTGTAAGTTCTCCCTCTTCCCCCTTAGGTACTGGAAGACTACTGTAAGGTCTCATCAGTGAATCCAGTTACATCTGTATCGTAGTCTTCTGCATTATATTCAAAACCATGTTTTTCACTTACATTATATTTTATAATATATGACAAAGGTATTTCTTAAGGGGGAATAAATAAGGAATTTTGATTGAAACGGCGATTCCCTAGTCACCAGGCCCAGGTTTCCACAGTCTCTGGCAATTATTATCATGTTCGGTTCATAGATCTTATGTTAAACTCACTGCAGTCCTGAAGAAATTCCCAAAATCAAAACACAACTTTAATAACCACAGACAAGATGCAGGCAAAAGCCTGGAACACTGCTCCATCAGAACAGATACTGAAGGCAGGGTTAGTGCCAATGCAGTAAGTTCGCTTCTATTTCCTCTTAGAAAATGCATGTAAATTAGCAACAATCTCCGTGGAATACACATTTACTTTATGCTCATACCTAAATATTTTTGCTTATGTTTTTATTTTCACAATTCTACAGAAATGATACAAAAATTACTCAAAATTCATCCCTACATGAGAACCTAGAGGCCTTCATCTGCTTATAGAATTTCTTCTGAACACCAAGCCTCACAAAAGTTTTAAATAGAGTCACAAGCCTAAGCTGTAACGCAAAGTTCAACAGGATATATATACACATCTGTGTACAAGAAAAGAACAAGGCATCTGATTCTACCATAGAATCAAACATTTCTGCGTTTAGTAATTGATGCATGTATGTATGTGCATACATATGTCAGTATGTACTTTAAATTTGGATGAGATACTGATCACATACAACAAACAGGGTGCTCTGTCCTAGAGAACACTAACTATGCTTATCTAATGAATGTTGATAAACTGTCATAATGTTGGATGCCATTTGCAGGTAGTAACAATTTCAGATACTTTCTTACACATTCAGCAACAGAGCATTTGGAACAAGTAATCTGAATTGCATAAAATGTCTCAATTTTGACACCTCTTTTGTGAAGAGGTGTGAAAATTGAGCTTTCTTTAATTGATCAACTGATCTACATGGAAGAATCAGATTCCTCCCTTTTCTCCCTCAGTTATAGCAGAGCCAGTTCTCTTGCACATCTTTTATGTGGGCTCTCCTACCCACACATCCTGGCTGCATCAGATTAATGGCTATTGATTTCAGGTTTTTACACCTGCACCTGACCTACAGGATTGAATGAGCTCTTCCACTCCACAAAGGAAATAGGTAAATCTGCACAGCATCCTATCGAAATGAACATGGAAAAGTAACTTAGAGCATAACCTTTATATATTGTACATGTATGTATATATCGTGTGTGTGTGTGTATATATATATAATTTAATAGTTGCTTCATATCTTTTTTCTATGTCAGACTTCCCAACAGCTTTCCAAGGGATAATATAAAAGAAAATCAGGAAAAATAATGTGCAGCTCTCTAATGCAAATTTTACTTTTCCTTACCTTTCCTTGTACTAACATTCCCCTCTATCAGACATTTCTTAACAGATTCTTGTTCTTCTGACTCTACTCTCTACCTCACCCAACTCATTCTGCTCACTCTTTCCCAAGACTGAAGAGAGTTTTTCCCAAGAGAGTTTGCCCATGTGAAAGCAAGGTTCTGTCCAACTACAACTCAATTTTTCTTAACTCTGTCTTTTAATTCCAATGGAGTTCTCTCCACATACACAATTCTCCCCCTCCACTTCCCTGGTTCATCTTCCATTCCTTGAATCCCAGCAAAACTACCATCACCTAAATTTGTCCCCAGACAAAACTAAGATCCATTTCCATCCCCATTTGACAAACTGTCTTACTGTCCTCTTTTTAAAAATTGCCAGCTCCTGGATTCCATAATACTATCTTCTTGGAGGTTTTCTCTCAGGATGTCAGCTGAGGTCCCTCATGCTCATGTAGCAATGGGACTTTGCAGAAGCTTTATTGAGGCATTGTAGCTTTTTGTTTGTTTGTTTGTTGATTGTTGTTTTTTGTTGTTGTTGTTTTGTTTTTTTTCTTCTCTCCTCTCTCTTTTTTTCTTTTTTTTTTTGGCATTCCCTTTCTTCCCTTGACAGACAGCACCTGTACTCTGCCTTGATCAAGAGAAGACAATGGAGTCAATAAGTTCTTTTTTTTCATTTTGATATTAACTACATGAAACAACACAAGCTCCTAAAGAATGTAGTGAAGACAAATCTTGTTACTTCTTGCCTCTTAGAGTAGCTGGGAGATGGAGCTCAGCACCTAGCAGAGCTGACGATGGAGCACCTCACGTGAGCTGCATACAACCTGGGCAGCTGCAGAACTCACTTCTTTTAACATCCTCTCAATTTCCTGTTTCTAATACATCGTTCGGATATGAGTCCCAGAAATAAGTGCAGAAAGTATTAGCTCTTTGTCAGTACACACTGACTGAAAAGTCATTTGCTACATCCTCTGAGGAGAAAGTGGTGAACTAGTCAAAACTGCAGAGCTCTATAGTTGCACTTTCTTCATCACAGCAATGTGCTCCATCGGTTGTAAAGCCTCACTGAGAGTAGCCAGTGAAACAACCGCAGTGACTCTCAGTCAGCATGGTGCTGACACTGCTGGGCACTAAAATGGTCATCAATTGAAACATATTTCTACTGCTTTTAAAGTAGAACTATAAAACAGTGGGGAAATTTCTGGTGCAGTAAGCAGGCCTTTTCCATTTCAGGCAGCTGAGTGAAAGTGAAAGGCCAGTGTATGAATGAAATAGATAGAACAACAAGGCTGCTAAACGCAAGTATTAGAACAACAAGGCTGGATACACAAGTATCTGGCACCACAGAACAAAGACACTAAAGTATGATACAGTTAGCACTAATCCCAAACAACAAGTGATCTACTCTATCTCATGAAATCACACGTGAAAATGGGGATCAACATTTTGGCCAGAAGGAATAAAAAATAAAATAAAAAACAAACAAACAAACAAACAAACAAAAAAACACGCGCTGCCCCGAGATCTCTCTTCAGATAGTCCAAAGCTTTACATAGCTTCCAAAACACCTTCATGTGACAGAAAGCACCTAACAAGTCCCAGGAAGACAATAGCCACAAATTTCACCAGTTATTTGTATTGTTCATATTCTCCAGATTCTCTTCTAACAATCTGTCTCTAAGTAGCTTAGTAATTGGAGAGCTGTACTTCTCTTTGCTGCTGCTTCTCTGGCACTTTTCTCAACAAGTAGTACTTTTCTAAGTTTCACTGCCCATCTTCATCCCACAGACACACACTGAACTCACCCCCCACATACACACTTCACATTGTGTACAAAGAAGGCAACTTCTACTCTCCCTGGATAGGAAAAGGCTACAAAGATAAAACTTGGAGTATCAAAGTAACCTCCTGAAATAACAATTCAATAAACAGGATTTCCCTTTGCTTCCAGTACTTCAGTTGTGTTTCAGATTCTCTCCTTGCAGCTGCAAACACGTGAGAGCAGACATGTAAACGTTGCTGCCCAAACCTCGGCCCAAGGTTTCAAGGATTTCTGATTACATTCCCCAGCTATTTGTACCCCAGAGATCCCAAACAGATCTTATCTCCCCAAACTGTTTATGCAGCACCAATAATTATCTTCTCAGTGGAGTGTGTCAGCTCTGTTCTTGCAATCGCCATCCTGTTACAAAGCAGGGCTTGAAACATGCCCATGGCAAAAGGTCGATAAAAAGTCCACATAGTAACAGACTTTGAAAACAGACGGCAGAACACACACACTCCCATGCAAAGCATGCTGGCTCGTGGACTGCACTTTTTCTCAATTATCCCAACTTGAAATGCCAACCATTACATGTTGTATTTAACTACTCCGTCAATTAAGTTATATTTTTTTTATGGAAACTCAGCAAATAATATTAAGAATAACCAAGTACACATAAAATACTATATAAGGAGTACTTGTGAGATTTAAGGAAAACTAGTGTGATTAGATCTCCTGTCTCATGGTGGTGTAACACTCCAGAGAGATTCAGTCAGTCACCTGTCAGCTAAAGCTGCAAGACTTTATTACTTCTGAAAAGCAATCTGGAACTGTAAACCTGAGCAGCACATTTAGCTTTGCCCAGGCTTACTTTATACCACAACTCCTGACATTTGAGCACAGAAGCTCTACCCAGATTTAATTCTTTTAAAACAAACATCACACAAAATCTATCCTTTTTAATTTATTTCATAACATTTGCTAGAACTACTTTTGCACACTTTGCTTAGAGAACTATAAATATGATTCAATAACAAAATGGTCAACTCCTTTCCAGACAGTAAAGAGAAAGTGTTTCGTAACTAATACCCCAAAATATTACAAAACATTCAAATATCACCTTTACAATATCAGCAACTGCTGATAGCTACAACCCAACGAGGCTACAGAGGACAGCTTCTCCTCTATACTTCAAATGCAAAATAAGTGACATAACCTGGCAAAAAGATGTACATTGTGCTCATAGCAAGCACTGATAGGATGGGGTTATTCAAAGCATTTCTGTTCCCCTCAGTTATAGTGATTACTGTTTAATAACAGCGAACACGACATATTGAGTAATAGGCATTTTGTCCTTTGGCACATCCAGCTATCCTTGGCTTAAGTTTAGTCAATTCTGTGCACAAAAACAAAGCCAAGCATCACAGTCCTGACAGAAGTAAGTGATGAATAAGGACAACACAACTAAAAGAAGGAAAAACTCTGTGATCCATCTCTGTGCTGTAAACAGGTCTTTGGATGTGAAAAAATTCAAGGTATTTGCAGAACAATAAATTTAGTGGATGCCAGAATATCTAGGCAACTCAGGCACCATTCATCTTGTGCCTGAAAGGTATGTAGAACAATCCCTTACTAACAGTTGTGACTTCTTTTCCTCCTTCCCCTTTATCTTTTATTCACTGTCTTACTGTAAGTTGTTCAATGCCTCAGTTCTTAAATCCAGGATGCACTGTGAGAAAAAAATTCTTTTGTTGTAACTCAACAATTTACTATGTATATCTCTGGGTCTTAACACACACATGCACACACAGTTTTTTCCCACCATTTCTGGCAACATAAAAAGATTTCAAGACACTGTAAGAGAGCTTCAAGAAAGATTTTCATATTTGCTCTAAAAATTTAATCCACACACTATGGAGGTCCACAGGACAACAGAAAGTATAGTGTTTCCATCAATTAACTTTCCAAATATAAGCCAACATCAACAGGTAGTATAGAAAATTCAAGTAAAATTTATTTATAGTGGGACATTTTAGAAGTTTCTTAGTACAACTAAGGCTTAGTTATACAGTTAACACCAAAAAAAAACAAGCAAACAAACAAACATGAAGAAGTTCCAAGTTTTTGAAACACACTGCTACAAACTACACAATAAATAAATAAATTTATCAGTGTCTCCCACTATGCCTCAAATACCACTCTGCTTCTATCATGAAATAAAGAAATACCAATGGACACAAGTTAAATGGTTATTTTTGATCTTTATGGAAGTGCTAACTGAACATATACTTACCAAGTACCAGATACAGACACTTGCTGATACAGAATATAACTTAACTGTAATGGAAATATGTAAGAGATACAAGAAGGGCTACTTTGCAATTACCAAATATTTCCATTTAAAAGGGAGAAAAACAGAAGTAACAGTAAAAGGAAATTTTCTGAGATAGATACAATGTGCTTATTTCCATACAGCTTTTCTTCAGCAAATCACTGTGTCACTGCAAGATTAAATTACAGCATTTCATGCTTTTACCAATTTACAGAGATATAATGTATTAACAACATGCAAAAAAAACCAGCTCATTCATTCTGGAGATGTTCTTTGTAGTGTTTTTTCCAGTGCAGCCTCAAACATTTGCTTTTAAACATCCATACATTAAAAACAGTAAATATTTACTAAGTAGTTTCAGCTGTTCAATTTTTATTTAGTTTCAAACTCTTCTTCTGATAGTGAACAGAGGAGGAGCTAATCGGTTCACCTACTCAGCTTGAAAACAGACAAAACCAGAAGAAGAAAAAAACCCAGCATTTTCCAGCAGTGCTTTTACTGAACAAGGTAATGAGTGGACTGGATAAAAATTGTCAGTGCTGAAACAGTTCATAAAAATTGCTGCTATGTTAAATCAAGCTCATAGCAGTTAGCTGAAATTAAGTTTCTTAATGCACATGGTCTAAAGAAAGTGCAAATAAGAATGTGATATTGCACCCAAAGAGATTTCCATGTCACCCCTAAATACTAATCAATGAAGTCTGTATTCCAACAGTTACATGTCAATAAGATTATCACTCATGTCACAGAATCACGGAATAGTTTTGGTTGGAAGGGACCTTAAAAGACTACCCAGTTCCAAGCCCCCTGCCATGGGCAGCGACACCTCCCACCAGATCAGGTTGCCCAAAGCCCCATCCAACCTGGCCTTGAACATCTCCAGGGATGGGGCATCCACTGTTTCTCTGGGCAGCCTGTGCCTATACAATCAGAAGAGGTAACAAACAATCCTTTAAGTTCCATGACTTAACGGTCTCCATTTTCCATTCCTTTTCTTCATTACAAATAAGTCTCAATTTTCCATTCCTTTTGAACAATATGTCTTGCTTTAAGTTGTCAAGCAGCTCGGTCTTTGGGCCTTATGTATCCCGTTCTTCCCAGATTGAAGAAAAGCATATCCATCTTTTCAAGGCCAATAGGGTCTGGGTCAAAAGGCACGTCCAGGTCACCAGGGGGCGTAACAGCAAAAGCCTTCGATGGCTGTAGCAGCAGAGGGGCCGATGGCGTAGCAGAAGGATCAGTGAAGGAGCCCGCAGCTCCCTCACTGTCTGGCAAACCACACGTTTCTGACTGGGGTCCCACATGGCTCTTTAAGGATTCAGAGATTGCTCGCCAGGTGCCGAGCAATCCCACTGCAGCCTTGTCGTTTTTAGTTGCAGAGTCCCACACCTTGACCTCAGTTTGGTCCCATATTTCAGGATCATAAACCGTCTGATTGTTAATAAGGAGAATAAGCTGTAAAGTTACCAGGACAATCTTTGTTTCTAAGGATGTATGATTCCCCATAATGTGCAACTGCTTACCAGCGAGAGGCAGTTGTGTGCACGGGTCTGTTTCTCTCAGCTTGAGCTGCTTTCCAGCTCCAGTGTGCCTATTTCCAGTGACTTTCTGTACTAGCTTCTCTGAGCAGTTTGCTGAGTTTGGCCGAACCCATCTTCATGAGGCGATCAGTGTGCCTGTTCCCATCCTGGTCTCCGTTCTGCTAGCCTGTTCCTTTTCATTCCTTCTTTCTGCTTCTTTATTGATGACATAACTTCATTGTGTTGCCTTTTTTTTTTTTTTTCCTCCCCTTTTTTATATCTTGAGGGCAGGCTCCCCTCTTATACCCTTCTCTCCACAGCAGTCCTTTTCAAAACAACTTTTCATTGGTCAAACTTCTTTATTAATATCAACCATTTTCTCGACACGAATTACCACTCCATATGTAAGTGTCTTTCTCTATCTTCTTAAAAGCTCTTATGGACACTAATTTGATAACTCCCATTAAAAGTGTTCCACTTCATTCATGGACAACCATGAAGACTTCTATCTAAGGCTATTAAAACTTTTTTTTAAATAGATGTCTGGAAAACTTATGTAGGCAATATACTTGTAAGCCAGTATAGTAAAAACAAAACCAGAAGCTGCATGTGTCCCACTGCTAGCAGCTAGTCTAGAATGAGCACTTAAAACAGTAAGGCCAAAGCAAACAACATTCTTGAGTCACACATTTATCTGCAAATACCTGTTTTAACGTCCCTTTAATTCACTGAGGCTGGAGACTGTTTAAAAGTTAACCACCTTAAATAAACACTTTGCTGAAAAAGAGCTTAAAATCCCACTTAACTATTATACCTTATTTTCTCCGTGAAATGTGGGAACTCTAGTGATTCATCATTTGTGGTTGTCCCTGCCAACAAAACATATAATTTGTCTGGTCTAACCAGTAAGACCAATTTACCTTAGAAAGTCACTTTTCAAAGGCGCATAATGCTAAATACTCCATTGTCCAGTAAACACTGAAGACCTTTATTCATATTATTTCAAATTTCTAAACGACTAAGCAACCAACTCACCTATTTCAACAAATCCAGCAATTAAATACATCTCTAAGAACAAAGCACTTATTCCACATATTCACTTCTAAAAGTAAAAATAAAGCATACACTCACACAGACACACACATATATATACATGTGTATATAAAAGCCACAGCACACAGCACATCTGAAGAGTGGGCAAGCAGTTCTTAGTAATCCTCCTGTGCTGTTAAGAAAAGCACCTTGCTAAAAATAATAAACTTGTAAAAATACAGTGAAGTCTCAAAGGATTTTAAGCAGTATTTTCCCTTCTACACCACCTATTATACATCACATGTTGACATGACACAGGGACTACCACGTCTCCACTGCCCTTCTGCCTCAGTGTAGCACAGCTCACTTACTTATTCAACACCTCCATTTACAAGATCTTATGATCCTTTACCCTTATCCCGGATATGTTTGCAGCTGTCACTAGTTCTACTCCTACCTTCCTGAACTACACACCTTTGAACACACATGGCCTTTCCCATATCTTTTCTACTTGTTCTGATTTTGCATCTGTTTTCCATGCTTATACTCACCAGACAAGACAGGTCTGAACTCTTACTTTCTCAGCAAGAGAGTGAGCAGTTTGCCAGGTTGAGGCTTGAAAATGCAGACAGGTAGTCTGCTGCAGATAGACGGGGTAGGATTTGCTCAAGGAGCAGATATACTGCTTTGCACACAGATTCGAGAAATTTAAGAGATCTGTACTTGGAAGGAGAAGATTCATAAGATTCTGGACCACGAAGCCATGAAGAAACCTTGCACCTTTGCCAATCTTCTCTCACATTAGATGGAAATTAAAAGTTAAACAAAGACTGTTTCTTCTCCTCAACCATTCCACTCACAGGTCAGGAAACAAAGTGAGAGTATTTAACATGCTTATTAAGGAAACCTATAATATCTCACATATCTATTAATTGCTAATATTGCACTTAAAATCTTCTTACAAGAACTGCTCATTTATTAAAAAAGGATCACAGCCTTTGTTTCAAAAATAAGCATGACATTACAGGCAAGGAAATTACTTTCTTAGGCAACATTTTGCCAGCTTCAGATAAGTGTATTGAACTTGGCTGTGACACTAACTTAATAACAGTTATCTATTTATTTGAACTCTTCTATATAAAGAATGAATAAAAATAAAATAAAAACAACCAACAGGGACAAAAATAAATAAATATATACGATCAAATAGTATTACTACAGGAGCAACAAAACCAAGTGCCAAATTTGTCACACTTAAAAGGAAAACCAAACAGCCAGAGTTAGACTTAGGCACTACTGTGAGTAAAATTGTACAGAAAAGACTCAAATAACTTTGCAAGAATATATATACACCTACAAAGGTGTATATATATAGAGAGAGAGAAAAAAAGCTAGAAATAGTGAAAAAATGTAAAGCAATCAAGGTGATATGAAGTCATTAAAAAGCAAAGCCTAAAATTCTTTAAGGAAATTCATAACTGATCCACCAAATCAGCTACATTGCCGGAAGTAGATCATTGGTGTTGAAAATAAAGAGTATCATAATAATAATAATAAATAAATAAAATAAATAACATAAGGCCTGTATCTAAGAGATCAATTATTTTCTCTAGTAGCATTTACCTATAAGTGATACATATCTTGCTAAATATACACATATGCATATTAATGATCACACTGTTAGTTAAGTGACTGAAGCCTGCTCAGTCTTTGCTCTTGGCTTTTCATACCAGATTTGCATTCTTTAGGAACAAATCATAATCTATCGGGAGTACCATCTACCCAGAATTACTCCATTCTATCCAAGAACGTCCAATGTATAATCTGCCAAACATACTGCAAGCAAACAAATTAGTGTTTATTTTGCTTATTTATTTTGTTTATTGGCATTGTTTTGTTTGTTTCAGCCTTTACTTAGCAATACCAGGCTGCTCACATTTCTGCAATGCTTCTCTGATTCACTGTCATTTACATTGCGTGTTTTCACTTTGTAAATAAGCTGCTTGCTGTTATAACAACATCCTTGCTATGAATCAATAAAATATAAATCTGTTTTATACAAATCAAAGAGCCATCACATGCCAATGACTGCAAAGAGCACTGCCTAGCACTTCCGTTTTCAGCCCACCCACGAAGATCACAAACAGTTTAGACTCTGCAACCTTATACAGTGCTCAATTCAAACATATTTGTTGTAAGCTGCTTCTTTTTAGGAGTCAGCTACTGCTTTATATACAGAATGTAAAAGCTGAAAAAGAGGTAAAGCTTTTTTTTTTTTTTTCTTTTTTTTTTTTTCTTTTCTTTTTTTCCTCTTTGTTTTCTTCATGCTTATTTTCCAATCCATCACCGAAGAAACACATACAAGCACTGCAAGCTTTGCCACCAGTGAGGAACTCATTCATTTCTTCCTTGGAAGTTGCCTTGAAAGCTCTGAGTCTTTCCCCTGCAGAGAAGAGCAACTATTTTTATCCAGGTGTTTAGAGTTAGCATTTCCTTTCACAGGACCAGTTGTGTTTGTGAAATACATCCTAGATGTACTGCATTTGTATAGACAGGATGGTATGCAAAGAGCAGACTGGGAAACTAGTTAATAATTACTCAAATGTTAGTATGAATGTAACAAGTCTAGAACTGAATCATTCCGATGCTAACAGTCCCAAGAAGGAAACAAAACGGACTATTTCTTTACATAATAATTTCATAAAGATTAGCTCAAATTCTTCCAATTGTAAAACCCTATATAAGCCTCCCCTTTGCAGCTGACCCAAAATTGAGCAACCAAAATTGCCTCCAAGAACCAGGAGACAATTGCTTTATGACTCCAGAAGCAGTGCATGAGGCTCCAGACATGAAATGCTAGGACAACGTAAAGAGCTGTGTTCCACCTATGAACTCTATCCACAACAGGGCAATACCATGACAACATCTTTCTAAAAGCTTTCAAATCCAAATCGTGGCTGCTTTTTAATACCCAAGACATAAATTAAGAATGTTCTACATAAACACAACATTGCCACGGTTACCATTTGAGTATGTCATTGCTCCCTTAAAAAAAAATAAACTCGGGTAGATGAAAGAGCTGTAAGTAAACTTGTTTCCAAGTAGATGGGTTTCTGTAGATTCACAGAATAACCTAGGTTGGAAGAGACCCCTCTGGAGATCATCTAGCCCTACCATCTGCTCAGAGCAAAACAATTTCAAAGTTACGACCACGAGCAACCTGATTGTCCAGTAAGGTTTTGAAAATCACTGGGGACAGAGATTCCACCACCTCTCCAGGCAACTCTCTTCAATGCTTAACCACTTGTTTTTCCCTATGCCCAGTAAGAATTTCTGCTGTTGAAATTCATGACTGCTGCCTCTTATCCTTTTACTGTGCACCTCTCAGAGGGGCAGAATGCAATCTACTTACACACACATGAGGAGAAAGAACAAAAAAAAAAAAAGCAGAAAACTCATCCAGTTATTTGTGATCATTCAGGAGGAAAGATTCCAAGCGATATTAATTTTTTAATGTTTGCCCCACTAAGCAGCAGTTCAGTGGTTTCTATCTTTTAGATAATGGGATGTTTCCTTAGCCAGAAAATGCTGTCAACAAGAAGATTGCAAGAATAAAAATCAACGACATCCATACATTTTTTTTCCTTTTGATAACCAAATTTATTTATTTTTTCCTTCTTAGTGTGATTAGTTCTGGGATGCTAAATGATGGGAACCACCATTCTATTGATTATCCTTTTAGGGCTTAAGATGTTAAAGGATCACAAATTAAACTCCTCAATGAGACCTCTTTAATATACTAAAAAAATAACATAATAATAATAAAAAAAAAAAGGTAGGAGAAGAGAATGACATTCAGCAACATGGATGGCATTTGATATCTGAAGACCCCTTTAGATTAGAACTTCCTGAGGCATTTAAAAGTAGAATAAATTGAGAGTAGAAAACGTCACCTTTCTTCTACATAGCTTAAAAACAAAGAAGTGCACTATTCTCATTTGTACCACTTGAAAACCTATAGCACTGGTTATTTTTGCACCTTTCCTGTTTTCTGACATTCCTTTGCAGGAATATCAGAAATTTATAAAAGACAGTTTTATTTTAAGATGCATTGCATACTTTCTAAAGCATTCTTGCATTCTGTATAAAAATGTCATTTTCATCGTCAAATTGTGAGTTCCAAAACATAATAAAATTCTAACAATGCTCTTCATATTTTGATGAACATTGTATTTATTCATAAATGTGAGTCAATCAATTGTTCCTAAACTTACCAATCAGACACAATATAACTTGAATTAAGTTGTTCAATATTTTATAATACTACACAAAAAAAAGCATTTACAGCAAAGGCTACTCAAGGTATTATACATGCTAAGAAAATGCTCTTTGCTACAAATGTTATGACACACACATTTCATGAAGCAACATACTCAGTAGATTTTCTGCTCTTTAAGAATTTTATCCTATCCAGAAAATTTGGTGGTTTGTTGTTGTTGTTGTTTGGTTGCCTTGTCTTGCTCCCCCACCGCCATTTTTTCTTCTTTTTTTTTTTTAAATTATTCTTATTAGGACACAACTTCCATTGTTTAAAAGATGTCTTCTTAATTGTAATTGTCACCTTCACTCTGGTCTTAGAATCACAAAGCTTTTGGTTTTACTAGTGTTGGTATATACTCTTGGTCATCTTTCCTTTGTTCTTCTTGACCCCTCTCATACAGAAGGGTTGTTCCATGTTTCTGCAACAACTTTAGCTTTTCAGAGTCTCCTTTCAATGTATATTTTTTCTTTTGCTGTAGTTGCAGAAAAGGCCTCCAAGAGGCCTCCTACAAGACTGGTGAGCTGAAATGCAACATCACTGCTCCTATGGAATAGCTGTTAAGGTAACTGTAACTTGATTTTTCCTCTTTTAGACAGAGGATACTCTTTTGTAGAGAAAAATCTACCCAGTTACCTCAAGGAGTAATCATTCATATACATAAATCTTCTTGTTAAAATCTCCATGTTGCATATTAATATTTAGCCCACCTAGCAGGGTTAATAGCTTAGTATAACCCATTAACAGTAACCATCCTGGCCAGTTCACATGGACAGTCCTACGATAATACTCACCCTGACAAGTCTCACAACATCTTTCACTTTTTGAGGGGGCCTTCCTTGAAAATCATAATTTTAATGCTCTTACAGGGCTGACTCAATTTTTTGAGAGCCTAACACTACTCTGTAAATAAATTGGTGCAAAATCCCTGCACCTACTTACACCCCCTTCAGTGAGTTATTTGTTTAGGAGATTCTTCTGATACCTCCACAAAGAGAGAGATAATATTACTACAATATTTCTTCAGGAGCGGCTTTCCTCTTCTGCATTTCTTACGCTTTATTGAAAATTTAATAGAGGAAATGAAAAGTAAAAATGAACCTACAGATTCAGCAGAAAAGAAGGTTCAAGCTTTTCAGAAGACTAAGGAAAAAAAAATCCCATGTAAAGTCACACTAATTAAAAAAAAAAAAAAAAAAGCAACTCCAATTAAATGTACTTTACCTTCATTTTAACCAAAAAAAAAAAAATCCCCAATTAAGTGTACTTTATCTTCATTTTAACAAAACCCTTAGCAACCAAACATCATAAGACTTGGTTGCTATGACAAAGATGATTATAATTAATATGGTTGGAAGCCAAATAAAAGCTGCTGTGCATTGGAGAAGGTATCGTAACAGGCCACAATGATAAAAGGTCATTAGATACTGTAGCTGATAATAATTAACTTCTCTGAAAAGTCCCAAGAGAAACTGCTTTTGTGTTGTATTCTCTAACATTCCTTGAATTGCAATTTGAAACTAGAACTGTGGACTTGACATCTCATCTACCATGAGCAAGACAAAATAGCTGTCTAATGCAAAATTACATTTTTCATTCTTTCAGTATTCTTCAAAGAATAGGAATGCAATTTCCCCATATTTAACAAATGGTCTTCGTCACTGCGAGCTGTATCTTCAAATTCTAATATGAAAAACGCACTTTAAACTGTTTTTTGAAAACTTATTTTAAAAGCTCTTAATTATAGTTTATTCCATTATCAGGTTCCCTCTTTACTACCTTTGCTCTTCTAAGTGCTTTTAACCTTTTTCAGGCTTTTAGAAAATACATCTTTAGATAGCAGTAGTTACTACTAAGGTAGTTACTAGATGCTAATAGTAACTCTGAGTGATAACAATTTGAATGCCAAAGCCTTAAGTAAATGGGGGAAGACTACGTTTAGAAACAATGATGGGACATACAGAAAAAGTTGTTTTTCCAGACCAACATATTCAATTTGTTATTCCTATGACACATCAGATTTAAATGACTTTTGTGAATTTTTTTGAGCAACCAGTCAAACAGCATTGTGAAGCCCATTTAAGCAGTGGGTGAGGTTCTTAAAGTGAACAATCAAGGATAAACAATGATGGGCATTGATTGATTAAAGGGATCTCTGTGACACAGCACACATAATAGGTGACTGGTTTTTTCTTCTAGGCTGTTTTTAATATATAAGACCATGAAATACCATTTAGTGCTCTTTTAGACCCCAAGAGCAGATCCATACCCATTGCAAAAACACCATACAGATGCTATTCATAGGGATACTTTTAGGTCCCTTATATATCTGTTTTATTAACAAGCATCAGTATTGCAACAATCTGTAAATTTCAGCTTCTGATCACGTTAAGAAACACTTGGAATTAACATGGTTAAAATGCTTTAAATGGGCTAATGATACACAAACTTCAAAGACAAAAACAAATGAAATTCCTCAAATTTTGACAGCTTTGGCACCATTTTAATAAGCACCTGACCCTACTAGCATTTTTTTCCCATCAGCAAGGGCAAGTTTCTCTCTTAACCTAGCTGATCCTGCCTGCACAGTCCACATTCTGAAGTCCACAACTTTCTCTAGTCCTGCATTCTTTCAACGCTCAAAAAAATACAGTGGCTTCCTTCATGTGTAGACCAATGCTAAATAAATGAGAATTGTATCAAGTCCACCTTTTCAGTAAAATAACAAAATTGGAATTACAGATAAAGCAGCTTCATGCTTTCCTGTGACCAGGTGGTGTTCTCACTACTAACCAATGGGACACTGTCTGGGTGCTAAAGAGCTCCTAGCTGACCTGTCTGCAGGGTGATGGTGAGGGAACATGTTCATAAACTTCCATGAAACCACAGGCAAGCATGGCTGACTCTTTCCTGATGCCCCAACAGTGCTCCTGCTCTTTCAGTAAGTGAAAGTTTTCTGTTGCCTCCAGTTCAAACTGCAATTCTTGGAATTGCCAAATGTCAGTCTTCTGACAATTTTTATCTGCCTGTGCTGTTCTTCTCCCATAAATCCTACTGACAAGGTTTCCTGCTCTTTAGATGAGGCAAGTGGGTGAGTGAAGCCTTCTCATGCAAATAAATAAACTTCTTTGAAGATGTGCTCAAATACAGGCAAGAAGCAGAGCAAAGAAATCACTGAACCATTCCTACCATTTCTATCCAATCCTATGTACTAAACCCTACTGTTAACCCTAACTTCGAATGAAAAAACTGATTTCACGGACAGAATAATGTAACTTAACTCCGAAACACTTCAGAAAATGCAAGCAAATCCCCAGTGAAATAAAAAAATAATAATAAAATCTTCAGGAGAAGCACAAGGTTCCCCCCAGTTCACCTGTGGCAGCTAATCCTATGCAAGCTGCTTAAGAGTTGCAGCTGACACTAACTTAAGGAGATGAAAATAAACATCAGAAATATTTTACCTTTCAAGTTACTGTCACCCTGAAGCTCCAGTTCTTAGTTGGGATAGATATTTAAAATAAAAATACCTCCTTCAAAATTGTAGACAACTTCATTGAAATGTGGCAATGTACATTAAAAAATGACCCCTCAGGCAGAATGACAGAGGAGAAGGTATACTGCTCAACATGTTATAAGGGAAAAGCATTTTCCCTCATCTTCTTATAAAAATAATTAGGGGTTCAAGATTCTGCAACTCCCTCCAGATTGTTTAAAAATCATTGTTCTGCACAGTATGTTAAGAATTTCGACATCTTTATAACATCAGCAGAACTAAGTATTTCTCTACTCAAATGGACCAAAAAAATTGACTTCAAATCCTGATTGACATTCTGTCTTGCAAATATCTCTGTTCCATTCGAAACAGATGACAAGGAGTTGCTATAATGTTTTTCTTGGAACTGTTATTTAACATCTTCCAACTCTGCAAAGGCATGAGAACATTAAAACACTTTTGTTGCAAGCACATTGTTTGAAAGCTCATTGGCAGAGCAGTTACATCCACTTTTCAAGAACACATGATAATTCTCTTTCTGGTTTCCCCAAATAGAGGAGGAGGGAAGAATGCAGAAAGAAGGAGCAGCACACACAATATGTTTTTACTTCCATCTGCCATCTGTTAACAGCTTCAGCTACTTGGATAAATATGTATTTATACTCATCAGGAAAGATTACAGTCTTGTCTACATGCAGTTACTCAGTACAGCTGTTCATGAATAAGTCCAAGGTGAAGGCATTCTTACTGAACCAGTAGTTAAAAGTGCACAAAAATACGACATTTGGAAACAAGAATACCCAAAATAAAGAACTATTGAATCGTGGGTGCTCTTGAGTAACTAACTATAAACCGATCCACATCATTCATCACAACAGGATCTTCTACTTATGTGCTCACTAGCTACACAATGCAAAATTTCCCAGCGTGACCTTGCCCTTCAGAAACCAGAGAGAGAAGAAATTACTTGTCTTAACACGTATAGCTATGTGGACAGACATATAGAGACATAACAGAACCTTTTCACTATTCTGCTTCATATTAATTTAGGAAGTTGGCTTAAATGTATTGAAAAAAATCACATCTTTGTCAAAAGGCTCTTATATCTTGAGAAAAGTAATTGCTTTTTCACTATAGTTCAGCTGCCTCTTTGGCAGACAAACTGTAAAACCCATGCAGCTTAGATAAGCTCAGTTTAGCACTACTGTCATCTCTGATCCTTCCTGCCTTGGCCTCTTGAATAAGTGCAAATAATCTGAACTAAGAGGACATGATCAGACCCTTCTTCTAACTGCACACTTGGAGTAATGATTTTTTTTTTTCCTTCTGGTGGAAGTGATTCTAAGATGAAAGATGTCAATTGCAGCCTTGTGAGAATTTTTCAGTTTTCTCACAAAATTGCTGTTCAGCAAGATGAAAAAAAAAAAATACAAAAAAGAAATACAACACACAGGACAAAGATAGGGAAAATTCATTCCGGGCAGAAGCAAGTCTCTAGGTCATGACAGCAAGTCAATAGTGCCCTGACTTGTAAAGTCTGCTTCTCCTGAAAGCAGCCCAGAAACATCCTATCTAAGAGACTATTTTTACCATGTGTATGTTCAAAAGACATGCAAGAATACCAGACTACATAGCTGTTTAAAGCATACAGCTGCTAAATGAGGATTAAGTTCATCTCTACTATTCATAACTGGTGAGATAACAAAAAATGCTAGGTCTCACAGCTGCTAACTGACATCAGACGTGGCAGTATTAAGTTCATTCCATGGACTCCAGCTCCATAAAGCATATAAACATATAAAATATGCTTGTTTTGTTATTTTCAAGTAAAATAGCTCAGGAATTTTCATTATTTACTGTATGTAAATGCATCCTAAGTTAAAAACCATTTCTGTAAAAAAAACAACTTCAGCATGCAGGAGGTTGCCTTAGTATTATGAATAATCCCTTTATTCTCCAGCTGTGTATTGAGCTCACATCTGTATGTGAGTCCTTTGATGGACCACATGTGTACCAAGGACCACATGTCCATCTCCTCCGCTATGATGCTAATCAAACTTGAACTGTTGGACTGCATTACAAATTTCAGCAGAGGCTGAACACAGCACAGTGGGCTTCAGGAACTTCTTGAACTTGCAGTTCCACATATGAACGTAGTTGTCTGTCAGTGGCCACACTGTACTATATTTAATTCCTGAGTTGGGTTTATGTACCTATGTTGCCAGGTTTGATTTCACTAGGAAGGTACTGACAGATCACTTTTAACACCCCATCAGTCTTTAACTTTATAGCACATTGCTCACGTAACAGACCTCATCGTCCTTTCTCTGCAACACTGGCAACCGAGAGCTGCTGCAGTGATGCACGTAGATATTGAATCTATGCTACCAAATGCTGTAACAGGCTGATTTCAGTGATGTATATATGCCTGCAGGACACAACAAAGATTAACAGTGCACAAAATACCTAAATCAGCTATCTAGGACCAGTTCTTAAAAACAGCTTATATTTCGCTTGAGGAAATGTACATCCTGGGATGCTGCAGCTAACCAGAAGAGACAGAGCAATTGATGTTCAAACTGAGTTGTTGTTACTTGTTTTCAGGACCATTGCTCTCCTTGGTCTACACTAGCTGCAGCATATTGGCTCAATATCAATCCATCTTAAAAAAGACAGCCTAAAACCAGCCCAAAATAAACAGCTTGTTTTCAGGGAAGGAAACAAGTCTGAAGCAAGAAATTATCCCATTAAGAAAAATAGCAAAGATTCATTTTTAGCATTAAAATGCTGAACACAGGTGATAAATCTGCAAAGTAGGTAAAAGATAAAGGTAAAAGGCAGCTGCCAGAAGTTTGAATCATGTCTAATTTGACAGAAGAGGTGTCTTACACTGCACATGAAGACCAAGCACAACAGAAGAGAAAAGAAAACACAGCAACTCACCATCAAGGGGTGGAGAAGCAGGGGTATTTTTCATTTTAATTGGCTTGGGAAAGAAAACCTGAAACTAAAACACAACCCTTAAAGTTGCCTTTAATTACTGTTACCTGCCATGGGAATAAGAGTAAGGAGATAGGAAACACTATTCCCCCAGCTAAGTGGGAAATTGCATTAAATGGCAGCCACTTGATGCGTCTTCCTAATTCAAAGAAAATCGAAGCTTAAGTACATTAGCTAGCAAAAAAACCACCAATCAGTGAAAGCATATTAAAAACCACTAATAGCCACATATGGATTTACTAATAAAAACTACAGATCTTAGTCTTACTTTATATAGGACAAATGAAAATTATGTCTGGAGAATATCAGGAAATATCAATCCTTTCCTGAAAAAAATACTCCGGAATATCATTCTCACTAGATTTACTCAGCACCTTTTCTTCATGATTTATTTAAAAATATTGTGCCAAAAAGTAAGTCTACAAAACTTTCTTCCTGAAAACACAGTATCTTTCTGCAGAAAATTTGTATAAGCTTTGCACCCAAATTTTATTCCTATTCTCTAAGTAATCAACTTCATTTGTAACTACATCGAAGCAGAGGTAAAACTACTTCTACAGGTTTAAATTGAATACTCTAATTATATCTTAAATATCATTACTGTGAAACTAAAAGAGAAAACACCTGTAAAAAAAAAAAAAAACTCAACATTAAATAGCATTAGTAAAAATTATATATCAATTAGAATCACAATATTTATATGAAGCCAAAGAATTTAGAAAAGCAATTAAGATCTCCTATAAGGCTCCTTTGTACACCATGAAAATTTACTACATTTTAAATTACAGTAATTGAAATAATAAAAGTGAAGCAGTCAAATGAAGCCATATTTTAAACTTAAACATAAACCATGTTATTTTCTTTAATAAACGATTCTGATTTTAAACTATAAAAGACACCAGTGGGGAAAAAAAAAAAAAAAAAAAGAAAGGAAGTCCGGTTTTAATGCCTGGTAATATTTCTTGGATCATTTTTCAGATAGTCAGCATTAGCTTCATCTAACACTTTATGAGAAGTGCTAAAGAAAAATAGTTTCAGCTTCAGGCTTTTACACAGACAAGTTCCATGTGCAGCTACACACTTCCCTTATGTGACCTTCATATGCATTAAGTATTTGCCCTCACTCTGCATCTGGAATACATGGAATATAACAAAAATGTTCAAGTTATTAAATTTCCCAATATGTATGCTTGAAGTTGACCTATTTTTTCATTTTTATGAAAATTGTACTTGATTTTTAGTTCTGATTTAAAAAAATAGCATAAATCACGAGTTCATATGTTATAGAAAAGCATATTAAACACTGATTAAACTTAAGCATGCAGATCTTACTCTCTTTCTGACATATTTTCTGAAAGCAAATATCACTAACAATTATTACAAAAAAATAATAGAAAATGTCCCCCAGAAAAACTCATGCATACACTTACATCTATCAGCTCTCCAGAGTCAATTTACCTAGGTGCTAAATAATGTCTCCAAAAGGGTTTGTTACTCATTATCAATATCGTTACTGAAGTGGTAATGTTCTCCCTGCCTTCTCTTTCTGCTTGTTACTGCTCCAGCCACCAATAATCCTGGTTAATTACTCTCCCTTCTTACAGCCTATTTTAAACATTTATAAGCTCATTCGAACTTCTTTGCACACTGGCCAGTGCAGCCATGAGACCACCATGCCCCACCATCTCTTCCTCTCCATCAGTGGAGAGATCTGTCTGGTTCTAAGCTCCTTAGTACAAGAGATATGGAGCTACTGGGGAAAGTCCGACAAAGGGCCACCAAGATGATGAAGAGACTGGAGCACCTGTCCTAAATGGAAAAGGCTGAGAGCTGGGACTGTTCTGCTGGGAGAAGAGGAGGCTCAGTGGGATCTCATCAATATCTACAGATACCTGAAATGAGGATTCATTGAAGATAAAGCTAGGTGGTGCCCCATGCTAGGACAACAGGCAATAGGCACAAACTAGAACACAGGAGGTTTCTCTGAACACCGGGAATCACTTTGTTGCTGTGCAGGTGGCGGAGCACTGCCACAGGTTGCCCAGAGAGGCTGTGGAGCCTCCTTGGAGATCTTCAAAAGCTGCCCTGACATGGTCCTGAGCAACCTGCTCTGGATGTCCCTGCTTGAGGAGGGGGGTTGGACCAGATGCCCTCCATTGCCTTCTCCAGGCCATGCCAATTGCACAGGTGAGAGGGGCCCGTGAACCCAAAGGCTCCTGTGCGGCCTGGGGCTGACCCAACAAGGCCAGACAGCTTGTGCTCTGCTGGTGCTTGCACATGGAGCCTTCCCTGCAATTCATCACCTCTGCCTCCCTCCGTGGATTTCCAAGAAAAAGGCCTTGCAGCAGTTTGTGTTTGTTACGGGTTCAGAAAATTCCTTTCCAGAACACAAAGACTGGACACCTGCCTAAGGCAATCTTGTTGAGTACAGCCTCTGAACAGCCCTGGCACAAGGTTTTACATCAACCACCCCTGAGAAAACAAACTCCCAAATCTAAAATAGAAATAAAGCCATTTGGTTTTGTGCAAATCAATAGGGAGGGCTTACTGAGGGAACCATCATGTTAAAAGTTCCAGATCATTCTGGTGCAGCAAGCACAGGTCACAGCACCAGTGGCAGAGCAGCACAGCCCTGTTGGCCACACAGAGCCCCAGCCTCTTCCTCCTCACACCGCTCTGCCTACAGAACCCTGCCCTCTGCCCCACACCTATATGGGGAATCACCACATGTCTCAGCTGAACTAACAATCTTACCAGCTCAACACTTGAACAAGTGTATTTTTTCTACTTGGTTGAGTAATGTTTTGGTTTGGGAGTTTGCAATTATTATTTATTTTTTTTTCTCACAAAGCAGCAAGAACCTGCTCAGGGAGGAAGCAGAAAAGCAGCTATGAAAGAGGTGGGAGGAAGCAGAAAAGCAGCTATGGAAGAGGTGGGAGCCCAGTGGGGCACTGGCCCTGCTCACCCAAATCACTGTGCCATGGTCCAGGAATTTGGAAGCAGCTCTGGTTTTGCCAGCATAGACAGCTATGACCTACAGTGACTTGTGTCACAAAGGGGAAAAAATAATTTGAACCTTAAAAGTTATTTCTCAGCTAGATCTATTCCCCACTGCTGTTCACCTCAAAACTCCACGAGTTCTTTACCTCCCAGAAGGCAGAATGAAGCACAAAGTGGGGAACAAATCAGGAAGCAGGGAGATAACAGCAGAAACTGCCTATATTGGGAATGCCACCAAAACGTACTTGCAAAACAGCACATTAAAAAGACTTTCCATGTGCTGTGCTTTGCCCCTGTCTTGGCCCAACCCAAAGTATTTTTCTCCAACTTATCAGAAAAGATTACTGTTAAAGTACAAGGATTTAAAACGCATTAGCCAAATAATGCCTGGTAAATAAAGCAACCAATGCAGTTTCTGCAGAGCTTGTACTGGAGGTGCTCTGTAGCACAGAAACTGCTTTGCAATCTCATGCACAGCCCTTGCAGAACCGGTTTTAACACCACCCTTGGCCTACTGTAGCAAAATCAGCGTGGATTTAAAAATGGACAAGCCAGTTTTTCCAATTTAATTAACAATATAATTAAACTGAAGAAGAAAATTACTTGCCTTCGTCATGACTTCACTTTCGAGTAACATTATAAACCTGTATGTGATTATTAAGAATACCTGTGCCTGGATTACACTGACATTTTTCAGATTCACAGAAAAAGGAATTACCCTTATTGCTTGTACTGTTACTGCTACTCCTTTTTAAGAATGAGCAAAAAATACATACACTCAAACTCACATGGCTCTCTAACTTTAGAAGTAGAAACAGGAAGACATCTGTATTTCAACAGACTTCTTTGTATAGCTGACCACAGCCAACTAGGTCCTGAAGCATGCACATTTTTCAGTACTGTTTCACCACACATAATATCCTTCAAAAGGAACAAAAAACCATATGTATATTTCTGGAAAATGAGACTACTGTTACAATTTTGAAAAAGAAAAAATACCTCCAATTTTGGGGGCAGTTCCTCAATCAAATATATTGAATCTAACTGATGGGTCTACAAAGCCACAGCCAAAGAAAATGTACAAGCCTAGTTTAACTGCTTTCTTGTGACAAAATACCCACTTAACACATTTTTCTGTTTCAAAGCACTATGCAATATTTATCTAACGTATGTAAACAAATAATGTATTAAAATGCATGCCACATTCTATTTCACTAGGATTTCTGAATCAAGAGGGACATAAAACTGAAACTAATCGCACAGCTTTCTGGAAGATATTGGTTATACTGCACGTTATACTTTGGACAAGTTAGTAATAAATCAACACTTGGGCAACATAATTCAGACTGAATTCAGCGCTACCAAGATAAGTGTATCTGATGTTGCAGCTCTTTATGGAAGACTAGACAGCTGCTGTTAAACTTCATGTCCTTTTATTGTTCAAATATATGTGGTGTTAAGATTTCATGACGGTGTCTAGGATCAAAAATGGTGATTTACTTTAAGGTTCATTTTTATCCTTACGAAGAAATAAAGCAGAAAAAAAAAAATGAGGTACATGAAAACCCATGTTCATGTACAAATACAACACCATGACATGGACATCCATAATCAAATTTGGAGTGTGCTATTTTTTTACTAACAAAGAAATGTGTCAACCAAGCGAATTTCAGCTTTGTTCTATGATTTCTCTGTTAAGATACACAGAAAAATAACTGGTTTCCTGACAAGATCTATTACAGAAAATATATTTTTTTAAACGTACAGACACATCAGACATATCAAGCATTGCAAGTTGCTTGATAACTTAACCTGCAACAATAAAAACCACCACATTGATAATGTCACAGGTTTTTTTTTGTTTGTTTGTTTTACATATTACAAAATATTAAGAGTTCCATTCATATAACAGAGAAATTTTTGTTAAACATGCTATGTTCATATTTTCAGGAATCCTGTTGTTGTTTCAGTTTGTTTATTCTTCAGAAGTACAAGCATAGCACGTAAAGGGCAGCATATATTGGCTCTGCCAAAGGAGAAAACCAAATATCACACTGGAAATGTGTCATCAGACAGCAAGGAAGAGACCTGTGACATTGCAGAGGGAAGACCAGCATTGATCTCCTCTGGACTCTTTCCAAGGGCAGCAGAGCTAGGAAAGCAAGGAGAGGGGCGGTGGCATGAAGAAAAGCAGCATCACAGACCCCGTGCTTGAAACCAGTGGTGCGAAAGGATATGGAAGCAAGGACCCCAGTGCTGCTGCCCTCCCTGTCCTGAGATGAAGGGAGAACCCCGCTGCTCCTTGGCTTCTTCTCAAGACACATAGTACAGTGGCCATGTGGTAAGGAATCAGAATTAGAGTAATGCCAAAGTTCAATTCATCAGAGTTCAACATGGCAATTCATGGCAAATCTGCAACTATTTTTTTTTTTTTTTTTTTGGAACCACAAAACCTCTGAAAAGGTTAAAAAAAAAAAAAAAAGCAATCGGCAATGCAGACAGAAAAAAAAGTGTGCTTCTAAATGGTACAAAAGGTAGTGGTAATGCAACAAAACAAGAAAACAGAATAACAACAAAAAAACACAATACACCAATCAAACAAAAAACAAATAGACTTGTGCAGGTTGCAACTGTTTCTTAATTCATTTTGTGAAGGTTAAAAAGTTTACCACAATCATCTACCCATTATAGGGAAGACAAGGGGCAAAGTAGGGCTTTGCTCATGAATGAGAGGATGTGTCTTTAAATTCACAAAAATAGAAGAACAAAACTTAAAAAAAAAAAAAAAAAAAAAAAAAAAAAAAAAAAAAGATCACCTACCTTCATTCCTGCCTTAAAATCCACAAACTTAGAGGGATTTTTTTTTTTTTTTTTTTTGTATTTTCATATGAAATCCAATTTTTAAGTTAGCCAGTAAATTTTGAAGAAAATCTGGTCCAAACAAGTCAACTAATGATCAAAGTCACACATGAGCATAACACATGTCCAAAGCAGTTGCCACACATGCTGTCAGGAACACCATTTGAGTGCCAACCACAAAATCCCTAATACTGAGTTCCTCTAACAGTACTTCAAAATCACACTACCATTAAAGGATTTTTTTTTAAAGTTCATCATAACATCATTCAGATTGAATACATTTGCTTCACTTCCTTGTAAATGATTTCACACCTTAAACAGCAGCAAACCTCTACTACTTCCAGGTGACAGCCTTACATCTCCTATATTTGAAGAGCCAAAAGCCTTCAGCATTGAAATTCTAGTCCCTCAATGTGCATCTATGCACACAATTAAAAAATAAAGTAAAATGCACTGTTCAACAACAGAGAATTGGCAAAAGTTATTTTCTTTCAACACCAACTGAAGAGTACAGCATCTCCATGAATTAACAGGGATGCCCACACCAACCAGCCCCTCCACCAAAGGGGAAGCTGCTCCTTTGCTTTCCCATGCAGATGTTGAGCACAAATGTACTGTCCCAGCTTGACACAGAGGCAGAGCCAAGGGTCAGGTTTTTGTTTGTTGTCACCTGATTGAGGTGCAGGCAGAGATGAGGTAATCCTGGCACATGTACCAACAAAACCTCAGCCAGCAACCCTCAACCCGAAAGCAAGATTTCCAGCTACAGGATGCTATTTCAGCAACAGTATGTGTAAAGGTCTCACGAACCACATGCAGAAGACTTCATCAGAACCTGAGGACACACACAACTAGGCAAAAAAGACTGGCCTACAGGATTGCACTGGGTTTCTTCTTGGCAGCCATGGTACTTTGTTTTAGTAATCCACTCCAACAAATTTTGTACCTATTCTTTAAACCTTCTGGGAGCTGCACATAAAGACATTTAAAAACAATAGCAAAGGAGCTGCACAACTGACAGAGAGAGATCTTTCAAAGAACCAAATAACATGTCTACAAGGACTACAACGCGACAGCTCCTGGCTCTGAGCCCAGAGTACTAGCTGCCTGACCGCACCATCGTCCCGCATCCCACCCACATCCCACAGGGCAGTGATTAGCTTGCAAACTTCCCATCATCTACCTTATAGCCAGAAAATTACTCTATTCCAGATGGTGCTTCAGAATATCTAGAATAGGGGCATCATTTACTTCACTCTGGCATAAAAGGGCAAGAGGAAAAGGGTGTGAGAGTGTGCTCTTTAAATTCTTTGTAATATCTTTTATGCAAAGGGGGAAAAATCAACAACAGTTTGTTTCTTTATTTGTTTAAATACACAGACCTTGAATAATTGATTGGAGTGCAATCCCAGCATAAAGAAATTGAGACTCCAATTCTTCCCCTGTATTTGAATTTTGAATAATTTTACCTTCAGTGAAACCACCTCAGTTAGTCTGTCAATGTCACCTCAAACAAAGTCTAAACTAAAGAACAGAACTACATACAGGGTGGAGTGAATTTAAAAGATGTGAGGAATTTATTTCCCTATGAGGAGGTCATATCATCAGTCAACAAAGGATTCCTATCAGATACTTTTCTGGATGATGAAAACCTTTGCACTTTACTCCCAGCCTCAGGCTTGTTCACCACTTAGCATTAGAAAAAGAGGAAAAAAAAAAAAGAAAAGAAAAAGAAAAAATACAAAACAAAACACAAAACCCCTACAACACATTGTGCACGCAATGTTACAAACTCAAAACAATTTTCCTCTGCAGCATTGCATCTTGCCCTAAATAATAAAAGTCAGGAAAGGAGAAAAAGAAAGATAAGTGGGCTGCATAATTCTCAGTGTTTTTTTTCTCCTCTACATTAGCATTGTTGGGGGGGGGGGGGAAACAGACATCTAGAAACATACAGTGCTTTACAGCAAAAAATAGCTAACAACAATACACATCTTACCAGTGATGAGTTCAGATTTTTAAGCCAAAATCCCTGGCACATCAATCTGGAGAGTGAGTTGGTTCTAGTTTTTGAATCTCAGAGATTTTAGTGGACTTTTGGTACTGATTCAATACTGTATTATTATCCTTTTCCTTTCATTTATTTTCACTTAGTCATAGTCTGGAAGCCCCTAGCAGAGCACAATTCATTATTCTGAATCTTTTCAGAACCTGTATGATGAAATAAAGTATTACCGATTTCTGCTCTCCTCTAACCATCTATTTCAAGCATATATCATTGATTTCTGCCATAACCTCTATCATTCATTTCACTTTTCATACGAATAAAAACATCTTTTAGGAGCAGGAATGTATCACCACCAGCTGCCTGATACTGTGATATTCACAATTTTTCTTAGAATCTTTTCTTAGGATCTTCCAAAAACTGTTAGAAGGATGACAAAACTTCAGCTGCTTATATGTAAAGTACTCATGCCTTCCAAGCGTAGACAAAAACCCTAAAAAAAAAAAATTGAAAAAAAGAGCCATCCTGATCTTCTTTGTTTACACACGATGATTTAAGTTAATTTTGTAATTCTGAAAAACTGAATCAGGCACTCCAAGGTAGCTGATTACCAATAGTATGTTTTACTCTTTGCTGGCTGACAGATTCGGAGGTATGACAGGAAGGGGAATGCCACAGGCTTTTCATAATCTTGGTAATCAAGGATAATATAAAATTTGCATACCACCTTGCTGATGAGTCGAATGTTTCATGGAAAAGCAGTGAGGTTATAGTCACATATATTTCATCAGAAATTAAGCACTGGCTAAAAATATTTCATATTTATCTCAAAGTATGTCTTACTGAGTTTACAGGCAGACAGTTTTCCACCTGAGACTTAAGGCAATTAAAGGCAATTTATACTGGGAACTCATACAGCGCATTAACTTCCAAATCCTTTCCTTGCCTCTGGAAATGCCAAGCATCCACTATATTTTGGTCACCTTGCCCTGAAGTTATCAACTATCCGGCAGGGAATGGTGAAAAGAAGTCAAAATACTCATCAGCCTCATAGAAATGGGGTTATTCAATGGGAAGAAGAGAATTTTACACCTTGTATGTACAGCCATACAATTCCTTCCTCCAGCACTTTAGGTATGACATTTCCACACTAGTTTTAAGAAGTTCACATCATAAAGGTAGCAAAGGAAACCCAGAACATGGCAGAACAAAAGAAAGCCACTCACAGAATGTAATATAACAGAAAGCAAAGCAGTGGAAAAGATGACTTTGAAAAACTTACACAGGAAAAAAAAGAAAAAAAGGGGGGGGGGGGAGGAGGAGTAATCTTTGAGCAGTATGCTATTTGTGAAAAGCTAGATTAATGCTGAAATGATCTAGCTTGTAAAAATCAAGGCGGCAAAAGTCTTTCCTTCTCCCCCCTGCTGGAACGGCTGTCTCTGCATTTTGCAGAGGCAGGGCCTTCTCTGCTTGCAGTGGAGAAGTACACTTGAGTCACCAATTTAGACCAGGTTGACAAATTTTGTTTGACAAACAATAATCTCTATTTTCAATTGTAAAAGTTGACACTAATTTAGTATGTTTTCTCCTTTTAGACACAAAAGCCCAAAGAGGCTAACAAAATTAAACCCATGAAGGTAGTAAAGTAATTATGTACATCTTCACATGACAGTTTAAAAGTTCCTAAACCTTCTAGGATCACAAATAACCCCTGGATTGGGAAACATTATATATATACATACATATATATATATATATATATATATATATATATATGTATACATATATATAAGGCTATTTTTATGCCACAAAAGCGTCAAAACCATTAGCACCATCATTTTTAAGAAGAACTGGAGGTTCAGTGAAACCTCCAACATTTCTGACAGGAGTCAAAACCTGGAGGTTGGCAACTCAGTCATTCAGTCATGTTGGAGCTTCTTTGAGCAATGTTCATATTCACTCCGTGCACTGTAATTTTCCAGTCTGAAGACTGGAATGAGACTGAATGTATGTGTAGAAGTCCTTTGAGAGCTGTAAGTGCTTTGTGATCTGCAGAACTAAATTATTACAGTCTTGCTGGTAATCACTGTGCTGGAACTTAATCTTTCTTTGTCCTCACCAAACTGATAAACATCTCATAAGAAACAAGACAGAAATTTGACAGATATGCTTACACACTTGCATGTTTATCCTAACAGTTAAATAAGCTAATGTTTTGTTTGCATTAACAAGTCTTTGGGAAGCAGGAAGAAAGTTCACCACCAAAAATGCATTTCTCAGAGTAACTCTTCAATAAACTGTATCTAAAAAATAAAAATAAAAAATAAGTATAAAAAATAAAAATATTAAAAAAATAAAAATAAAAAACTCTTTTGATTAAGTGTTATCTAGAAAGCAATAGTCAGGAGAACACTTAGCAGTTTACAAAGCATTTCTGACAAGAAAGCAACATTGTTCGTGTTTGATAATATTTCCAAAGGGATCCAATTTTTCATCATTAGTGATAATGATAAAGTGGTAAGACAGTTAATAGTGTTTTCACCAGATGAAAATATCAGAGGAAAGATAGAGACAGACATATAATCCATTTCATTGTGTATTAATAAGCTAGGAACAAAACAATTGAGGGACAGTTACCTTAAGAGGCACAAAGTATTCTCAAAGGAATACTTCGAGAAGGAAATGCTGAAGAATGATGCACCTCTATGACAAGCATTACAGGGATTTCCACCAGCTACCAAACACAGCCTGTTGCAGGCTTAAGAAAAAAAAACTGTTAAGAAGAAAAAATAATTGTTTTCTTTAATTATAAAGTTAGCCAGCTTTTTACCAGTACATTTTACTAAACAATTTTTAAATCTCTGCTTGAAGAAAATATCTAGTTGCTCCCCCAAAACAAAAGTTATTATTCATATTTTATTTCCAAGAACGCTTAGGAATTAGAAGAACTCACCGTATACATGGATTGATACTAGATGAATTTATGAATGAAGTAACCTGTGCTCAAAATCATTCTGGTGATTCTGAAAGTGGAAGGTCAAAAAGCATGCACAAATATTACCAAACTATGTAAAGAAGATGTCTTAAAAACAGCTGCCCCACAAATTCAATGTAACTCCAAAGTAAACAGCCTCAAATGGATGGCACAGTACTTTACGTAAGTGATAATGGTACTGAAATCACTTAAACATTTTTACTGGAAGTTATAAGTAAAGAAAAGTATAACCTTTTATGTCTCTTCCAATGTCAAAATTTAAAGGCCCAGATGCTAATAAACAGTCAAGAGATTTGACGTTGATTTCTTCATACATCTCTTTCCACCAACAACTCTGACAGTGCCAGCTCAACTCATTGTCTTAAATGGAACCCCTCTTTTTCACATCACCAAAGCTCAGACTTCTCCCTTTTCCCTGATTGTTGTGCCCGTATTTTAATCTTAATCTTGGTCCTTAAAGCATTCCTATGGAGAGATTAGCTTCCATTTGGCTGCCATTTCAGGTCAGTACTTTCACTTCCTTACACAAACCTTACTAAAACATTTCTCAGGAGTGAAACTCATTCATACAGGTATCACAGAATCATAGAACAGCTTGGGTTGAAAGGGACCTTAGAGATCATCCAGTTCCAACCCCACAGCTACAGGCACAGATGCCTCCCACCAGAAGCATCTCAAAGCCTGATCTAATCTGGTCTTGAACACTTCCAGGAACAGGGCTCAGGGAGAGGCTCCAGGAACAGCTACTCTGGCAACCCCGGATGCCAGGGCCTCTCCACCCCCTGAGTAAAGGATTTCCCCCTGACAACTAATCTAAATCTCCACTCTTTCAGTTTAAAACTGTTCTCTCTTTTCCTATCATTATCTGCCCAAGCAAAAAGTTGCTCTCCATCTTTTTATAAGTCCTCCTTAAGTATTGAAAAGCTCTAATGAGGTCTCCCTGGAGCCTTCTGGTGTGAATCACAATTCTGAAATTTAATTTTTAAATTCTAATTTACTCTTGTAAAAGCTATTTTAATTAAGCCAGTATTAATCCAAAATAATAAGACTGCTTCTGTGATTCATTTTAAAACACTGTTTTGGTGTCATACTACAAATTTTTAGTAGTAGCTAGAATCCTGAGTCATGGCCAACAACACCACTGGATGCAGTTCTTTAAAACACAAAGACTAACTCCTAATCTTAAAAGTAAACCAGAACATGACAGAGAGTATGCTGTAATGTTTATAAGTTTTTGTTTAAGAGGCTCAGTTTTTAAATTACAATTTTTAAAAAGTCTACAAAGACATAATAAAATAAATATAAAATATAATTACTGATTTCTAAAAGTTCTCTTTCGAGAACTTGCTCAGTGTCTCCTTCAGCCTACATACTCATCTGGCATCCCCAACACCTATGCGTGGCATAGGCTTCCAACAGCCTACAGCCTGCTGCCTGAGCCACCCTTTGCCTATTTTCAGTCCGGTTCCCCCACCAGACTGAAGCGGCCTCAATTCTAGAAGTCGAAGAGGATTCCTCTTCACAGCAGTCCTGGTTTTGCAGACCTTTATCATGTTTCCCCGAACTGTGCCTTTTTCTAGGCCAAGGAAACTTACCCTTTTTGAGCATTCCTCTCATGTGTGCCTACAGTGCCGTTCCTCTAGCACTGAACTCTTGCTCATGCTGGGATTTCCACAAGGTTTGCACTGTCTTGCAATTCAATATCCAAGACTTAGAGCAAGCTTTAACATGAGCTGTCTAGCTACTTATCAGTGTTTCTTAAAATATTCAAACACAACACTTCCCATATTAAGTTCTCCTCTATTTAGTCAACAGAATTACACTGTTTACAAGTTTTATTCAACCAGAATGTCTTTGATTTATTTTTAGTCATTTTCAGTATTCCAAATTTAATTCATCTGAAAACATCAGTACTTTGGAATGCTTTCCTTTCTTCAAGAACTTCTTTCAGGATTTTCCTGATTCTACTTATCGCTTCAAGGCTGGAGACTGTACAGAATCAAGGAAATCTAGCTTGTAAATAGGAAGCAGGAGTTCACGAGGGTTTTTGGCCTGTAACTCAGTTCTGTGCAGTTCACACAGGCTGTATTGATTGTACTTCTGTACTTGCTAATAGCAATTCACTCATTCCTTCCTTTCAGATCTATCAGCTGACAAAACCAAATAAAATTCCCTACTTTCCCAATCTTTTCCCACACACAGCTTGACAACAGTCTCACATCTCTGCATGTTTAGAGTACTGATCTAATAGCCAAAAAGACAACAAATTTTCTTATCTAACAAGAAATCTGTTTCTTACCTTATCTAGCATATGGCCTGAATATACACACCACTAGTTAATATTCAGTCAATCTGCCATCCCGTTATAATTCTGTTATTGTTTCGAAAGCTCTTAAAATTGTAAGGGAAAATAACTTTCCAAGATCTTTGAGATATTTAAACATGTATAAATCCTATATACCATCAATATTAAAATAATAACACATTCATTACTCAAATCAGGATTCACAAGTCAGGAATAAGATGATTTGGCTTTCTAGAGTTTCCCTGCACCTTTTAAAGGGTGCAAGCATCATTAATTAGTTTTCCTGAACTGATAAAAACAACATCTACTTGGTAACAATTTCATTATTTCTGGTTTGCTAGCTACACTTCTAACTGTAATCATCACTATCAAGCAGGTACCTTAACTAGCCTCTCTTTAAGCTGCAGAGAACCATCACTATATAATGAAGTTTTAAAGATACATGAAGAAATCAAATAATTCATTTTTAACAAGTTTGGGATTTGTGGTTCTGAGTCAAGTTTCCTTATCAATTTCTGGTCAAAGGTTACTAAAATCAAGAGAGAGGCAATATAAAAGGAAAACCAGAAAATCCACAACTCACATTGCAAACTAAACCTTATTGGCTACTGAGCAAGGACGTGACACTACAGTAGTAACAGGAATTTGCTGGGGAAGATTAAAAAAAAATAAAAATTAAAACCAAGGGAAAACAGTGTTCACGCAGACAAACCAAAACAAAGCAACCCCATCCTTAATTTAAAACAACAAGAACAAAAATCAAAACAGATGACATAGGTGGCAAGGGAAGAGAAGTGGAAAATGATGGTGACCAAGGCAGAAAAGCAGCAACAGTCCTCAACAGCTGTACAATCCTTACTGTGCAAAGCAGGAAAGAGCTTAGGGAAAAGAACAGAAGCATTAGACAAAACAGCACATGCAGACGGGAATAAACATTTTAACTAAAATAAACTAATGAGTGACAGTAGTAACCAACATACAATAAAGAAAGACAAATCTCCCAAACAATTATAAAGTTTAGAAGACAGAAATCCTCAATAAGTTTTCCTTTGAAGTAAACCTTGCATAGGTCAAAGGTGGAGTATTTCCAACAGAGCGATAAAAAAAGATTCCAGAACTAGCAAGGATCAAAATCAAATCATGTCTTCAGTCCCAAGGGATTCGCTAACCAAACCCTTTTCCTTGACAGTTCATCCGCATGTTAAACAAACAGAATAAAAGATGCAGATGCCTTCTAGCAGGAGAGAGAAGACAGAGCGTATCACTGCAAGACTGCAGAAATTTCCTGAGTGCAAAACACAACAACAGAAGAATTACAGGTCCCATGCTTGGAGTAACCCACAGAAATGGTCCTAACGTGTAACTGCCATTAGAATTTCATGTCATATACACTGTAGACACTAGAATCTTAAATCAGTGGGGAAAAAAACAAAAAACAACCAACCAAACAAAAACAAAACAACAAAAAAAAGAAGTCTGCAAAGGGACTAGCTTCTTTCTTAGGCTCCAAGTTCTTGAACCGCAAATTAGCTCAAGGCTAGAGGTGTATTCTGGGGAGGTGTGACCATGGGTTTGTCCTGATGGTGAACTCTTCTACAAACTTCTACTATTATCCGCTGTCAGGGACAGGATACAAAGCTAACCAAAAATACAGTCTGATCCAGTAAAGCTATTTACTTTAAATCATTACTATCTACTTTATATGATTAATAAATCATATTGTATTTCAAGATTGAAAAAAAAATATATCACTTAATAATATAGTAAAAAAGATGTAAATGAATGATAATGAATGATTCCATTAAAAAAAAAAAAAAAAGTATTTTCATAAGTAAGAGGAAACATTCAGTCTATCTAAAAATATATTAAACTGTATCTATACTGTTGAATAGAGCGATATGCAAGACAACTGTGCTCATTTTGAGCAGGAAGCAATAAAACTGCACCAGTACAGAAGAGCATAGAAATGCTTTTAAGGATATAATTAGCTGAGCTGCAGCATTATATTAGTGTTATTACACAGACATCTTGCTAACTTCCAGCTCACCGTATGAGGCTTCCTTGTAATGTGAACTGTGCTGTTCAGCCCCTGCTAATCTCTGAGCTTTTCACTCAGTTAAAAGTGAAGGCAATCGCAACGCAGGTGACCTGATGACCCAAGTACCTGCGCACAGTTCTGCTCCACAGTCATCTTTAGTAGTGACCTTGCTTGGACAGGCAGGAATCCAGTCTCGCTTCTAGTAAAAAGCCTCTTCCATCTCGTTTTACAAAGTGTTGCGTATTTCCCTTCAGTGCTAGCAAAACTCATGGCCCAACAGGTAGATCAAAGTGACAAAATCATGAGCTGGAGCTCTACAGCAAAGAACTCCTATGAGGCAAATGAAAAAAGACTTCCATGCCGATGAATAACTCAACTCAAAACTAACACACAAAAAAACAACCGCGAAGAGCGATGTTGACTGAGGCCTCAAAGGACCACTTAAAAACACAAAAACACCAACTCTGGTTTTTGTGAGAACAAGCAGGCACACACAGGCAGCATGCATATTTCCCCTCCTGTTTATAAAAACAATTGTACCAGTCATACAGTCACAAATCACGGCAGGCTGCATTAAGAATTTTGCCAGTCCTACTCCAGATTTATTTTTAATTTAAAAATAAACTATGTTATACATGATTTCAATATTCTGCTGGATGACCGAGCAAGGAAAAGAACGAAATTTCAGTACAGTCTATGAAGAGATAATGTGAAAGCTATAACGCAAGTGAAAAATGGCCATGTTGCTAAGATAAGGCCCCAACCACCAATCTCATTGTCAAGCCTGGCCATCTGTCAGCAGAAACCTGATTTACTGCATATAATGCTGCTATACTTGATTACTACTATACAGCTATAAAAGGCTCCTGGTTATTTTAAGCACACCAAAAGCTACTTTCCAGCAACATAAAAGGGTTAATAAAACACCTCCTCAGAAGCCAGGCTTTATGAAACCAGGTTTCAGATCTTTAAATCCAATTCCACATAGTTTCAATGTCACAGATAGATTAAATTGCTTTATAAATAAAAATATGAAAACCAGAGAAACAGAAACTCAAGAAAAATTTTAAATGCTAATAAATAACACTGGCTTCACTTTATAAGTAAGGCTGCTAGCAATTACACTGATGCTTGTTTTTCATGGAAATTATTTTGATGATGGGCAATCGCAAAGAATTTTAAACAAGGTTTTTCAAGAAATATTCCCACAATACCTCTAGTTCAGAAAATAATGAACAGAGGTCATTTTGCTTCACGTGATAACTGGCCTGGATATCCGACCTGCTTGCAAGAGCACTAATGTCCTAGAGCATCCTTGGACAAGGCCCTGTAAGCCCTGTGCACAGCCATGACATAATGCCTCATGGTGTAAGAGCGCTGAGGAAGCGTATCTAACCCAACTCTTCTTCTTTTGCACGTCAGGACAAAAATGCCTGTGTATGAGATTCATCCTTCACATCAAATACCCACCAAGTGAAACAGCTGCAGGTACTTCCTCAGGTTAATCAAACAAATCAAATAACAGCATCTAGTAATAACAAGACGATTTTTCTCTCTAAACAACAGGCCTATGCTGCAGGTGGTTTTGTCCCATAGCAAGCAAACAGGAGACAAACACGTCCCGAGCAGCTGCTCATTAGGTGAGCATCATTCTGCCTGCACAGCAAATGAAGCAAATGTCATGTGGAAAAAACAGTTTACGGTCATGTAATTAGACACAGTAACACAGGCATATCCAAAAGAGGAAGGAAGACAGGTACAAATTACAATGGCACAGGCAATTTATTTCTGGGAGTTTATAATTTTTGATGTTTCTGGACTTTAACCTCACCATTTCTTTTAATGAGGCTTGGTTCCTGTTAATTTTTCCCCATTATACAATAACAGGCAACTTTGAATAATCACTTCTTTAAGAATCTCCCATCCCCAAATAATTATTTATTTAGAATGGAACATGATATTTAAGGACACTAGGAAAGTACTCCAAAAGAAAGACCAGAATGAATGTAAATTGTACAGAACCTTGCTGTAAGCATTACAAAGAGGTAAAAAATTATTGCAAGCCTACCTGATATTCGTTGGGCCAGAAGGTGCTGACAGCCAACTCTGCTCGAAGCCAGTCTTTTCCAGTGGAGCCAGTGACATTCCAGATGGGATTAGCCAGTGGGCCTTTGTTCACCCTCACCAGGATGTTCAGAGTTCCTGGGTTTGCTCCATTCTTGCTGTACAGAAGGTAACTGAAATCTATACAGTGAGTATCGTTTTCTTTCATTGTTGGAAGCTGGAGCCGAGTCTTCTCTCCAGGGTCATGATCTGAGGAAATCACTATCATATATGATCCTAAAGAAGAGGGGAGTGGGAAGGGGGAAATAAAAATGAAAAATAAAACAGCAGTAAGGAAAAATATAAATGACAAGAAACTGATTTTCACTGTAAAAAAGGATGGATTTTTTGTATTCCAAAATCTCAAAATTCAAGCAAGAAATCCAGCATGATATAAAATTCTTAGAAATGTCACTGAAGCAGCATCTACGGAGGACAGCATATCTATGAAGACCTCTGTATATGCTTTCAACTACAAACAATTCTTCTTCCTGTTTTAGGATCAGATAATTGGAAATAGGATCACAGATGGACTGAATAAAAATAATGAGAGGTGCAAAGGATCATCATTATTCTGAGGTCACCAAGGCCAAAATTCTCTCAACTTGCTTCACAGGTTTCCTGAAAATAAGGAGTATGGAATAATAAGTTCCACATTTCTCAGCGCAGCTTTACCAGATCTTCCTCCACCCAGAAATGGAAGCAGACTTGATTTTTAGATCTACTAGCAACTGAACTGGCTCACTTTGGACAGCAAGCTGCATTTTAAGTCCTGAAAAGCTGGGTTTGTTGCTACATTTGTCTGTGAGTCCAAGAGAATAACAGAGAATTCTATTCTTCTATTGCTGGAAGAGATCTCATCTTGTATATTTATTTTACCAATAGACAGAATACAGAACAAAGTGAGCCTGCCTAGCTACAAAGGCAGAAAGTGGAAATCCAATGTTTAAAAAGTTGATACAGGACATATTGCTGAAACGGTTTGTCCTGATGTTCTGCAGAACGGACAGTAAGTGGATGGCTGCCAGTTTAGTTTCACAGTATCCTAACCCCATAGCATCCTCATTTCTTCAAGAGCAACAACTTCATGCCAGTGTACTATCTTGCAAATGAACCCCACAAAACAATGCTTCTGAGGTACTGCACATCAGCCAAAACTTTACAAGTAGGTGAGAAAATCCAGCTCAGTATACAACATGAATCCTTGCCCGTCTTGCTTAGTGGTTCCAGAAGGTTCATGTTAACATATTTTGCTTCTACTTTACTTCTTCAAGAGCACTGTTATAAAGAACCCTTCCTCCTGAAGAAGACTCAGATAAAATCCAACAAAAATATAGTTCAAAAATTAGACTAAATTTAAGAAATCATAGATTAGTGAGCACTTGTCCAAAGGAATATTCCCATAGGAGTTCTGCGAGTATATACATGTATGAGCATACTATCGACTGGAAGTCTTCTCTTAGCTACAAATTTGTATAAATTACTACATTTATGTACATGAAATTTCATCTTTTGATTTTTATGGAACAAAGAAATACTGTGTTCTCAGACGACCCAAGCAGTTGTATCTATGAACACGAAAATTGTTGACAATTTTCATCTTCTCAGGAAGAGATGAAAATTTAGGAGTATGGATCAAATAATCTGTGTGAGATGACAATTTACTGCCCTGTAAAGCAATTCTGTGCTAAAAAAAAACGTAGCAAAAGAGTAGGCAATGCTACAGAATGAAAGCAGTTCTGATTAAAGTACAGTGCTGGGATCTTTGAATACTCATCTTCAAGAAGAAAAAGGGGGTGGGGGGGATGTTAAAGAAAACTACTATAATGCAACATAAGCACCTAGTTAGTATTTAGAATTATATGCAGAATCTTTTATAAGATTTATTTATTCTTTAAAAGAGAATTTGGCAGACTATCAGTTCTTCATTGCTACCTCTTCATCATTCATTCTCATTTATAAAGACACAAAAGAATCATATTACACTATGTAGGATTGCTGGTAGAGATCTTCAATGATTATGTTTTAAAATCAATTGCAAATTGCACACAAGCTGTTCCAAAAAGTGTTCTAAACTACATCCAATGGTGTGCAGTGATTATTAGAGTCTCTTGACTCTAGAATAAACTTACTTAGAGAAAGCCTGCTTGTAATCTCTACCTCTGTACATATTGTCTTATAAGCACCAGATTACTCATGAATGATGCAATACAGAATATTATTTTCCAAAATTTGGAATGAATACTATGCATTTGGCAGGGGGAGCTTATGTGTCAGCAATTGTGGGATTTTTTTTCTTTCTAAACAAGTTAGAAAAGTGAAAAGGGTCAGTGAAAAATTACAAAGATTACTTTCCGCAGCATTAGCACAGATTCTCTACGGGCATCTACGTTGCCTCTTAGCCTTTGTTACATTTATCTTGCAAATATTTTTAAGTAATAGACAAAAAGCTAAGTATTTTTTTTCCACACCAAATACTTTTTTTCTACATTTCTAAAGCTAAGAGCAGGAAACAGATAAACCCGCCAACTTTTTTTCTGAAGGGAATCTGTGGGAGAAAATGAAGGAGCAGAATATAAGAATTAAATTTTGCAGAATTTTTGAAATATTTACCTCAAGATAACGATAAAACTACAGGGAGGAAAATAAGATCACAATCAAATAACAAACGAACAAGAAATATTTCAAGATCTTGTTCCTATACTAAACTCATCTGCTATAACCTTTGGAGGCACCAACATGCATTTTTCAGCATATACACACATTTTAGAACACTCTACTTTTCCAACCTCATTCTTCATCATTTAAAAATACTTAGAAGCAAATTTGCATATATCTATCTACATGTGTTAGTCCCACAGCATTTCATGAAATGCTCCAGACTGTATTCATAAACCATTTGTCATGAAGCCAAAGCATCTGTTCAGCATCTTGCAAACTACTTCCCCTCGCCTCCCCTTCTTAAACTTCTTACCAGGCTATCTTCATGAATGTTCTCCTCACTCCCTCCTCAGGCATCTACCTAATCCAAGAAAATCAGAAGACTATGCCAAAGTAAACTACACCTCAAATTTATATTTTTGAAAAACACACAAAATATTTTTTTACACCTTCTCCAAGAAAGACATTCTTTATTTGTAAATACTGTATACTAAAACAAGATTGAAAGATTTTTTTTCTTATTTATGCTAGCTCGTAGTACCTTAAGTTGAAACTTAAAAGCCTTAGACAAAACTTAAGTCCTAGACACTGTGTACACTGTTGGGTTTTGTTTAAAAAAAAAAAAATAATAATAATAATAAAAAAAAAGCATTGCCTTCCTTCAACATTTAAAGTAACATTTAATAGTAATATGTATGTAACACAAATTGCTGAGCAATACATTAAAATAAGTGAGTAACAAATAATAGAAATTACAGAAATAATATGAATCATAGAAATTACAGAAAGAATAATGTTCCAAACAAAAAGATTTAGAATTGTAAGTCTAGCAGAAACAGAGATAGTCTGGTGTTGATGAGAACAAGCCATAAAGCTTTTAAGCTTGAAAGGTATTTGGCTATCAATACACTGCTTTTATAAAGCAATGTCTACTGGAAGGAGGATCATGATGTGAATGTATCCCTAAGAAAATAACTCCTCACAGAATTAACACCTATTGCCCCTTCACTTATCAAAGCAAATAATGTTTTAAAAAATATCAGTAGACATGAAGTAATAGGATTAAATAGTGCCAGTACCGTGAGATTTTCCTTTAAAGTTTAAATAACTAGCTACTGAGCACAAAAGTGTTGATAAACATCAAAATATACACAAGTATTAAAAATAAATAAATAAAAAATTAAAAGATAACATGCAATCAAACATACATGCAGATGATCTGTTCTCACATAAAGTTATTGCAGATAACATGTACATTTATGCCTACATTTCACTGCTTGTGTGTAACTGCATTCAAAAAAAAACAACACAGGAAACAATTTTATAATCCTGTATTATTACAAAAAAAAAAAAAAAAAAAGGCTTTCAATTAATAAATTTATTTAATAAAAGAGTGACAAAACAGCCAAGAGGCCAGTTAGCATAGCTAACTAACATCTTGGATGATTATTAGTGGTTATACTGGCAGGGTACAAAAGCAAGAGGTGGGAAGTGAACCTCAGCAAACCACTTAAAGCAACAGGGAACAATTACCCAGATATTTAATGTTAAAACTGAGAGAAATAATGATAGGACAGGAGATCGCAAGTTATAAAGTTAGATATTATTGGACTTGGCAGAAAAGCAAAGTGTAAGCAAGGGAAATGTTCACAAACCCTTAGATTAATTAAACCCTTATTTGAAATTTTTGAGAAGAGTACAGCACAACTGTCAGAGCCAAATATTTAAAAATCTGTTCCACACTGGAGCAGGGGTACAGGGCAAGGAGGAAGGAGCAGCAGAGACCCAGTGGTACAGACTGACAGCAACCTCCATTCCCCATCCAAAGTTTTTACCTTTGTTTCTCACCATCTAAATCAATTTTAAGCCGCAATAAATAAAATTTTGCCCCAAGTTGAGTCTGTTTTTCCTGTGATAGTAACCAGTAAGTGATCACTCACTCTCTACCTCAATCCACAAGATTGCTCATCTTATTATCTCCCCCTGTCCTGTTAAAAAAAACAGGACAGAGTACCCTGGTCAGTGTCTGGCCAGGGCACCATAATTGCCAAAAAGGTAAATGGTAGCATTTAGATAGTGTTACCTACTTGCTGTTAGACACTGCAGAGAATAGCCTTTTTAGTAAATCCCAGTGAAGACAGGCTCTCAGATTTTTACCATTATATTGGCCTAAGAGTATCTTATTGGAAACAGAACACACATCTTTACAAGAAAGAAGTCAATGCAAGTAAGTTGCTTCAATAAAAAACAGAACAGTACCAAAAAAAAATCCATACTTTACGGGAATAAAGAAAGGTAAGGTGAAAGAACAAGTTCTTCTTACAGGATAGAAAGGGTAATGTCATCTTTGGATGATGCTGTGAGAAATGAGATGTGAATAGTATCCAAAGTCATCATTTACACCTGGACAAAGAGCCATTGCTGTTAACTGTTCTTTTCACTGCCTGTTTTTCACCAAGTGAAAAGACTTTAGTTACTCTGGCAGGAGGACTGTTACAAAATGCATCATAACTCTTAAGCAACATTTTTCTTGAGCTTGACATTTATGTTGCTTCACCCTCCTTTCAGTAATTCCCAAAAGTCTTACCCATCACTGCAAGTTTACAATCTTTAAAACACATAAACAACGTTCTCTTTCTCCAACCATACTTTGTTATTTTTTTCTATTTATACACATTTTCTATTTCCCCAAATCAAACCCCACTCTCCCATTATTGCTCTTCTTAAGTCCATCCCATTTATCTGCCAGTTAATAGCTCCTAATATTATAATTGATGTAACAAGACCGATACAATTCTCTCCTACACAGAACAGAAACATCAAAGCGTGAAACAGCTATATATATATATATAAATATTTATATATATATATATATAAATAACACTGCTCCCTAAACCTTAAGTGAGTTCATGTCAAGAATTCAACTTCAGGATCTGAGCTTCAGGAGGATTTGGATAGCTAGTCAGTGTTTAGATAGTCACAGACTCTCTGAAAGGCAATGACATAGATATGAGATGAGGAGCATCACTTTTTCTTAGCAATATAATTAAATATATCCCTCATAGCTATCTCTCTCTGATTTGTTTACTTTGATAAAGACTGAACTTGGTTTTCTAGCTCAGTAGCAGGGATCGATCATTTCAGAATAAATTCATGCTGTAACTAACTACTTGGGAAAAGCCTTAGTTTTATCCCCTATTGAAAACCAAGCTTTCTTATCATCTAGCAGTTAATTGCAGGTAAGAAATCATGCTAAGACCATAAAGAAATAAATAAAATCCTTAAATAAAACACTTCTGCTTTAATGTACCAATGTGGCAGATCAAATTGTTTTCTCTCACTTCCTTGCTCCCTGAAAAATGGGCTTCTATTTGAAGTGTGAAACTTGCAATTTTCAGCAGTCTGGTCTTCGACTCCTGTAAATCCTCTTCCCTTCAAACGTGTACTAACCATCAAACAATCTCCACTTAAAGGGTACACAGTAGTAACTTGCTTGCCTTCTGTTGTGCTCCTTCAATTTTTGTGACATTATTATGTCACCTTGGCATGGTTTAACCTAGTAGGCAGCTACACTCCACACAGCCATTCATTTACTCTTCTCCCTTACACCCCCTCCAGTGGGATGGGGGAGAGAAGTGGAAAAAAGGTAAAACTCTTGGGTTAAGATGAAGACAGTTTAATAGGACAGAGACAGAATAGATAGTTAGGACAAATAATAATAGTTAGTACAAATAATAAATAATAAAGACAGAACAAATAATAATAGCAAAAAATATACAAGACAAGTGATGCACTGTGCAATTGCTCACCACCCATGGACCAATGTCCACCTTGCTGCAAAAGCAGACCCCTACCTCTGCCCCAGCCAACCCCCAGTTTTACTGTACCACACAGCGCCACATGGTATGGGACATCCCTTTGGGCAGCCTGGGCCAGCTGTCCTGGCCATGTCCCCTCCCAGCTCCTGGGGCACCCCCAGCCTCCTCTCTGGCCAGGCAGCACCAGGAGCAGGAGAGGCCTCGGCTCTGTGCGAACACTGCTCTGCAACAACTGAAACATCCCTCTGGTATTAGCACTATGCTCTTCCTAAATTCAAAACCCAGCACCGCAGCAGCCACCAGGAAGAAAATTAACTCTATCCCAGCAGAAACCAGGACATACTTTCAGGTGAACGTAACAGTTAGGAAGTTCTGAATTTTATGCACAGCTAGATTTATGGATGTAGAAGTGGATTCAGTTCTACAACTTGCTAATGGGGAAAAGAATTACATACTTCCCACTGTAGCTGGGTGTAACACAAAGGCACTTAAATAGAGTCACAGAACAAGGTCAAGTAAAAAAGAAAACTGACCCATAAAGTCAAAAGAAGGGGTTGTCTTTACTTCATGTCACCATCAATAGCATGAGGTGAAAAGTCAATGTGCAATGTGCATTATCCTACAGCTCAGGACTATGTGACCTTTTTATTTCATTTTGTAATACCTACTACTTAACATTCCTAACATTATGGTTCCCAATCAGGTATCAGGCAGCCTTTCTGAGTGACACTAGGCAACAAAGTGATACCGAAATACAGAAATGGGTTTGCAAATCAAAGTAGACTGCAAACAGGAGAAGTTCAGAATATAAGTTTACAGAAAACATACATTCCCTTGCATTAGTGTTTATCTTTGTTTAGTTCTTCAAAATATTATCCTTGTGATCATTTAACAAAGGGCTGTGTATTTCTGTAATCTGCAAAATGAGAAAAAGTAATGGCTAATTGTAACACCTCAAAAGCTATAAGCTATTAACTTTTTCTCCTTGCAGGAAGAACTTCTTTTTCAAAAGGCAAAAACAAAGCCAGTAAATAAACTGAACATACTCCATCTGCTTGTTTTTGTGTTTTTTTTTTCTTTTTTCTTTTTTTTTTTTTTAAAAAAAGCAAACATCACACCTCAGTTACAGCCTCCTTGTCCTCTTTCACCTTCTATTATCCAATGTGTAGTGAATATCTGACACCCAAAGAGACAAACCAATATGAAAAAATAATGATGGCAAAAAAGATATATTGATTAAATTCTTCAGTTTTAATGTCCTACCCCATATGTTCAGTTTCACACCTTAAGGAGTGTATCTAGAGATAAATATAAAGGCAGTGTAATCCCACTTAAAACACATTACTGGATGCACACACAAAATACCCTACATCATTATGTCCTAATTTGCCTGTCAGTCAACTGTTTTCATTAAAAAGCTTACACCAATATTATTACTGTTGACATAACACAAGAGGTCTCCGACATGTCTTCAAATCATTCTGGGTCAGAGGTATCTGAGTACTGCAGAGACATATTGGAACATTATCTATACTCTTCACTTGCTAGCAGTATTATTCCCTATACAAGTCTCAAATTCTTGAAGACTTGTCTCAATTTCTTTACAGATTGTCAAAAATGAAAGGGGAAAAAAGTCAGGATCGACAGTTTTAACTTCACTGCATAGCTCACTGCCAATACACCACAGCTCAAATGCAAATCAAAGCAAGACTCAGAATTTACTGCGAAGACTGAAAAAACAAACAAAGAAAAAAAAAAAGAGGAAGACATTTAATTTTGCTGGGAAATGCAGCAAATTTCTTTTCTTCTACTTTCCAAAGAGAATGGGAATTGTTAAAATACCATGCTGAAACAGATCATTAACGTACACCCTGTAAATAAAGGCTGAGTAAAGACAGAAACTCAGCCTAATGGACACTAACTGCTCATCGCTTTTGTGCAGGCACAGCAATTTCACCCAACAAGAACAGGTGTCCTGCCCTCCACTCTGTACTTGATCATGCCAAAAGCACAGCTGTAGAGCAAGGTCAAAGAACTGTGATTCCCCCAGTTTTCATTCCACAGAGGCAAAACAACCAAAGGGATGGTTTGACATGGCCACACAAAGTGAGACCGACCAAGGTAAGGCAAATCAGAGCAGCACCACGTTAGCCACAAAATTAGCATCGTGGGTGCCACAACACTGTAAGGGTATAACTTGTGGCATGATACTACTATCATTCATGACTTGTCCATTCCATAACAAGAAGAAAGTTTAAAATTTTCACCAATCAAAAGGAAACAAAACAATTAAAACAAAAATAAACACACACACACACCAAACAAACAAACAAAAAAACTTCAAAGGTAGGCCAGTACTCCCCAACATCTCTTCTGAGCAAAGTTTCTGAAGAAGTTTTAACAAAGTCATTCCTCAAACTTTAAGCAGCTACAGGAGTTCTGTTCCTCTATCAACATTTTACATATGAATATACATTAAATATGTACCCTTTTGAAGTGTCTGAATTCCTAGTTTTCTCATACATAAAACCAACTGCCTGTGAATTTGTTTATAGCCATGCAGAGAGAGAAAACACAGTATCAGTTTTTAAGGTATGGTAACTTCAGACTTCTCACTCTGGTTTTTATTGTGATGGATCTTCAGCAAATACACAGGTTCTGAGTACTCCAAAAAGCGAGATGAAAAAAATGTCAGCAACTCAGATTTGATGGAAGCTTGCAGCGTCTGCACAAAAGAACATTTATGTTAAGATGTGCTCCTTTGAACGGCCTCTTCCAACAAAGCATTCATGAAAAGACACTTGATACAGTGCATCAAGCAAACTTATGAAAGATTAGTGCTACTGAGCAGTAAGCAACTGAAAGGCAAATGGAAAAGTTTCATATTTATTTGGGAACCAAGCAAGGCACTCTGTCATCATGAATTTCTAACATCAGTGACCATGAATGGATGGGCTAATATGAAAGTAACAGCAGTTTCTGCACAGTATGGTGACTATATGATGCTTCTCAGTCATCCAGTGGCTGTGCTGCCGGTGCAAGAAGCAGCATACACTGCTCCAGCTAAATGTCCAGGAGAAAATACATTTTCTAAGCGTGAACATCAAGAAACTCCCAACTCTAGAGTAACATCAACTCAGTATAAAGTTCTCCGACTGGGATATCATATAAACGGGTACCATCCTTGCCTGCATAGCCTAATATCAAGAAGAAAAATGTTCCAACGTGTGGCTGCTCCCACAGAAGCATCTGACAATGCTAAATTAAAGCATTCTGCAATGCCTAAGGAAAATTCAGTCCTACAAAGATGCACTAAAGACTACAGACAATTGCAACAACCTCCCTGTATGAAAGAGGTGCAGAAAAAAAGCTGAAATTCAATTTTGCTGTGGCATTGCTATCAGTAACTCTGCTATTAATTGGTTGGATAAAATCAGCAATAATGCACAGACGTCTCCCTATGCACTAGTTTTGTCCCACATGCTCATTGTGGTGGAGTTTCCAGGATGAAAGACCAGTGCTGCATCCACCTACAGGGGCACACGCTACAATGACACTGTATCATCACCACTGCTGAACACATAAGCTAAGCACCCAAACAGTTCCTCAAGCCAGGAGGCATTTAGATTTTCAAATGCTGATTAAAGAGCCTCAGTTCTCTTTACTGAGAAAGTCATAAGCAGAGATCAAATTAACGACTTCCTCTGCTGGGTATTACTTACTTGAAAAGGAATTAAAGAGAAACTTGAAAGTATTAAAAGTATCCTAAAGCAGACAGTGCTATAGACAATATGAGTATTGTAGATTTGTTTAGGTCTTTGGTGTACCGAGCACTTGCTGTGGCACAGAGAAACACATTCATGCAGAATTCATGCAAGTCCACCAAGGTGGCCCAAAAGCCCCCTGCTGCTGAACCACAGCACACATATAGATCCCTCTCCTATTCCAACAGACCCTTCCACGAGCAAAACCACATAAATCCAGCAGAAGACTACCCAGGTCTCCCATCCCACCCCGGAGGGGGGATGGAGATGATGAAGATCCTTTTGTTTATTTGAAATGAAATGAAACAGTTCCTGGGACAGCTCAACAAGCACCATAACTGATTCAAGATAAAAGAGGAAGCTGAAGCTACAATGCTTCCAGGTAAGTAAAAAATTCAGATAAGGGTTTTTCCAGAAAAGAAAAAAAAAAAAAAAAAGAAAAAAAAAAAGTTAAAAGTAACTTCTTTCAACTAGTCAGAAAGTTTTTAAGGAAAGCAAGCTCACCAAATAACTTGAGGATTATTTTCTCTTAATCACCAACTAAAAAATAAGAATCCAGCAAATTCTTTAGCTATTTTTTCCCTTCTAGTACTAAGTGGCATTTAGATATTAACTGAATAGGAAAACATAATTTTTGAAGCAGCATTCATATTCAGAGTATCTTTAATTATTCTTCCAAAAGAAAGAGCATTTAAATTGCACTGAGAAGATACTTATTCCTACAAGCATAAGACATGGAAATTGAAAATAGAAATTAAACTGGTCATTCCCTGGCTGATAAGCATATGACAGCAGAAAATAAGAATTAACAATCTGTTGAGAATACAACTCCCAAGGATCACCCAAAATCTCAAAGAGTTAAATAAAGGCTCACAAGCCTTAATCATTACCATATGCAATAGAAGATTACAAATGCTATTACGGACCTTTCGGAAGAGGAAATTATATGCCCTGTATTGCTTGAACTTATTTAAAGGGAGGTTTATAAAAGAATTTCAATAGACTTATTTATTTATTTTAAACTGGAGTAATAGTCATTCCATTATTTTGGACCACCTCTTGGCACCAAATAGTAATTTTTCCTCCTACAAAAACAATTTTCCTCAGAAAGTTGCTTTATACAACAGCTAACTGGAGAATCATCTTTTACTTTTACATTTTTTTCCTTTTACAGGTTCCCAAGAAACTGTTAAACGTGATAGGCCCTGCTTTCCTGGAACTGGCTGAATATCTGCCCACTGATGGGAAGCAGTGAATGAATCCCTTGTTCTGCCTTGCCTTGCTGTGCGCAATGCTTTCACTCTACCTATTAAATGGTCTTTGCTGAGCCCACAAGTCATCTCACTTTTACCTTTCCCATTCCGCCCTACATCTCACTGAGCAAGCAGCTGGATATTGCCGAGCTAAGCTGCCTGGTGGGGTTAAACCACAACACAGGCGTAGGACCTGTAGTTAAAGAGCTACATAACCCTTTGATTAAGTATAGCCCTTTGATTAAATGCAAGATATGAATTAGCAACCAACTACTGATAGAAGTTACTGCTGATAAAACTGGGAAAAACAATAGAGCAATATTTAAATGTTGGAAAAAAAATATTCATCTACATATTCAGAAGAAAGATCTCATAGAAAGTTCTGTTACTTGTTCTTCAAAATATCACTCATGCTCCCCTCTAAAGTACCTCCCTTACTTTGTAGTGATTCATGCTCCAGGTGAAAATAACGAGAAGTCATGTCTTTATCAATACAATTGCAGCACTATTTAGTGAACTTAAGTAGTTAAGAAAAAAAAAATAAAATTTTTAAACCCTGAAATTTATTATTTCCAAGGAAGACTCTTCAACCTGTCTTCACACCAGCACCTGCATACAGCTGCATACTAAACATATTAAAACCTTATATAATTTAACAAGTATGGCATGTTAGTACTGAATGCCCAGTAACTCTCTGAATTTTACACAGACAGACAGAAAGGATGCTTGAGCAGATACTTGAGCTGGGGGTCAGACCAGATGACCTCCAGAGGTCCCTTCGATCCTCAGCTATTCTATGATTCTGTGAACAGGCTACAAAGTCTACAAAAATCTCCTGCAATTTCTTTCACTTTTCCAGACACTCACTACAATGTTCATCTTCCAAGTGCAAAGAGCCTTATAACACATCTCCATTATAACCAGAATAAATAACCTAACGAGAACAGTCAAAATCCACATATCCTACATATCCAAAAAATGCATTGAGCAATACTACCCAAGAATATGAGAGTACATAATCACTACATTAATTCCACAGGAAAAAAATAAATTAAAAAAATTATCTGCTATGCACTAGAATGAATTCATAGAAGGAATAAAAAGATTAAAAAGAAGAAAACAACTCCCAAAACACAGTTGAAACATTTGCCTTTATACTCATGGAAGGCCTATAAAATTCATTAAAAAGTTAGGTTCAAAAATTGGAATTCCTAGCTCTCCTAGATGCTGAAGCTCACAAGGTTTATGGCGTGTGACAACTCTCCTTATGCTTCACCTCTCGCTAACAGATCTCTGTTCCACAGACAGCAACCACTCTTCTCTCCCAAATACTTAAACTGATTACCATTAATACATTACTTCTAGAGTAATGTTTATAACCTGTACTTAGTCTGATTTTGCTGCATCTCCATCAGACATGATGGAGGCTAGCATGCCCGAGAGATCGTCATATTTTCCATCTGAATCAGTTGTTTAAAACAAAGGAAAATAAATAAGGAAGCTCAACCTATAAGCCCTTGCTTCTCAAATAATATTAACAGCTCAATTGGTTTTACACTCTAGTACACACCATCTTTCTTCTACAGGGGAATACTTTTGAGATAGATGGAAACAACCCTATCTATTATAAAAATCACTCAAGCTAACATACCAGCATTTTTGATACTGTTTTGAAAGAAATAATTGGGCTCTGTGTTCAACAATGGGAAGAACAGCAAGGAAAAAGACTGTGTATAAACTAATACTGCTGTTTTAGAGAAAGCTTGAAGTTCACAGCTATTAATGGGGTTTTGTGGGGTTTTGTTGTTGTTTGTGGAATTTTGTTTTGTTCTCAGAAAGCAATTCATTTTATAGAGATGCACATACTTCTTCTTGACACTTTAACTTCCAAGTGATTAAAATTTAAAGTTAGTTATTTCTTACCAAGTAGCTAGTCTATGCATTCTAACATAATTTAAATCCTCCTGTATTTTGAATACTGAAGTTATCAATGCCAACAAAATATACTTATACATGCTTGTAAAGCATTCTTTCACCTCACCTACCAGCTAACACTTGAAAAACACTACCAGTTAACACTAAAAGAACCTATCTAAATATGTACCATATGAGAGATAAGAATCTAGTCTCAGTTTCAGGCAGTTTGTGAACTTTTAACGAAAATATTCATTAGTCAAACATTACAAGTAACACTTAGAGGAGCAGGAATTTAACCCATGTTCCAAATGTAATTTCAGGCAAATTTCTTTTGTGATTGAGTTATTTCACATCCTGGTTTTCTCTAACAACAGAGTACATATACCAGAGTACCAAGTCATCCATGGAGCGATTTCATTTTCTTTTCTTTTTTACACTGCAATTAAGCTTTTAAATGAAGTTTTTGCAGTTGTACTTCCTAAGGGAATGTATAATTTATACCAAACTAAGAGGACATAGCAATGAGAAGAGTATAATCTTAAACTTTTCCTTCAAAACCAGAATTTGCTGACACCATAAAGCAACTCCAAAGTTAACAACTATGAAACTTAGCATTGCCTTAAAATGTTCTGAATGTTTAAATAAAAGAGTCAAGTGTCAAGAAGCATCTCAGAAAATAAAGACAGAATAATCATATTGTCTTTTAATACTTATAGTAACATTAAAACAAAAAAAAGCACATCCATTTCTATGACATGAATATCATGCTGTTACTCAATTATAGTTGTTTCTAAATAGAAAGAGTAAAATAACACAGTTCTTTCTTCTTTTCCTATAGGTTCTCATAAGACTCATGAAGAGCTAGCCAGGGTCTTCCCAATACATAATGGAATTCAGAGCAATTTGAGAAAGAAAAAGGAATTTAGATTCCTTCCAACAAAAACAGATAAAACAAGTAGGCCATAAAGTCTGTGAATTGTTAGCTGACAGTTTTGTTTTGTTTCTCTTGCATACAAAAGACACTCTTTTCAGGGCTTTTATATACATAGAGACATTTAGGGGGAGGGTGGGGGGAAAGGAACTGTGACAGTAGATAGCAGAACACTTACTGATCAGGGAAGAGACAGCTATTAAGCACTCCATTCCAGAATTTAATTAATATTTTAGCTAATCTCCAACCTGAATCTCTCTTATTGCTATTGAAGATTATTACTTCTTAACCTATCACCAGTTGACATGAAGATTCAGTTACCATCTTCTCTGCAGCAACCTTTTATTTTTGAAAAATGTTATTTCCTTTTTCTCTTGTATAGGAAAAGCAATCCTAATTTCTTCAGGCTTTCCATAGAGAATATGCTGTCATTTCTCTTTCATTTCTGCAGCTCTCCTCTGAGGCTTACCCAACTGGGAAATCTGCTTGCGTGCTCCAAATGGAATACAAGTACCCAGTGTTCTATTCACACTAACAAAGACTCTTTTACACACTTTCATATACAATATCCTATAGAAGCTTATCACAATGGTTGCCACAATAGCATCACAACACTGACTCACACTTAAAACAGTAACGCAGAGCCACAAAACACATCTGAGCAGCTCTACTGCTTCATCTTGCATTCATGTTGCTGATTATTCCACCCAACCTTAGTTGCAAAGCTACTGAGATTCACTGAATCATTTCTTTTTAATTTTTTTTCCACTTCCTCTTGATCAGTTCCCCAAACTGTCATAATCACTTTGAATACCAGATTGTCCTAAAATAGTCTTGCAGGCTCAGAAATCTGGATATCCACAGCAAGTGCAAAGGACGCTTGATAATCCATCATTCATGACACCAATGGACATTAAGAATGACTGGACACTATTTGAGTTTTCCCAGTGGATTTTCACCTACTGTAAAGCAGTTGCAGTTTCATCAAGACTTTTCTGCCCTAAACTGGAACAAGTTTCGCAGATGAAGACATGTAGTATCTATTGCTTCAACTCTCTTCATATATTGACAGAAATATATTTGTACTTCATTAAACATTACAAAATTTCCTTTCCTCCGTACTCTCCACCATGTCTTCCTTTGCTCACTACCGCCTATAACATACTGTCACATTGAAGGGTGGCTGAGGAGCTTCAGACCATAGCCTCTGCTGGGCTGCAGATGCTTTGTTTCAGTACCTACCCCTTGGTGTCCAGGTCCAGGCCAGCAGCAGCAGGCCCTCAAGACACTCACAGGTGACTTTCTGCAGACTGGCCAGGCCACCTCCCTGCCCTTCAGCCCCAGTATCACCCCACAGGAGCTTCCCTGCTCCCTTCCTTGCTCCTTCAGTTCATAACAGTAGGGGTGGAAAAGGGGTTGCATTTTAGCAGCTTGTACAGCATGATGCCGAGGCTACCATTTTGGGAGCAGAAGACATGCTGAAAGCCTGGGACACTGTAAGGCATAAACAGAAGTGCAGCACCCTCCCGCCAGCCTGAGAACGGGCCCAAAACAGGGCCTGGTTTTGGCAGGGAGAAGCCAGGTGGTTCCCTGAGGCCCCAGCCCAGGGACCAGGGATCAGAGGCCAAGGGCCAGCAGTGAGGTAGCAACACACCAGGACACAGGCTCTCTTCAAACGCATCTTGTTGAACCACAGCCATACAAGTAAAGAAACTCATGGCTCTGGAAAATGTTTGCCCCCATTAAAACAAAGTATAAATGAGTTAATAACAACAGAAATGGCTTACAAATATTCTCATTACTTAATTTATGTAAGAATCAGCTGTTTGGGTTTGGGATAAGGTGTTTTTTGGAAAGTGGCTAGTAACTGGTTGCAGATGGAGAGGAGGCGAGGTGGAAAAGGATTCCATTGAATATAAATTAGAAAAGCCATTTGGAGTCTATAAATCTGCAATCTCGATTTTCCCCCATTCCCTTTCTCCAATATTTTCATTGTTACATGATACATAAATAAATGAGAAAAAAAAAAAAAAAAAAGCCCAGGGACCCAGAGGAACAATGAGGCTATAGAGCCTGGCTTGTTATAACTGCTTTATCTGAACAAAGGGCAAAAGAAAAAAAAGAAGAAGAAAAAAAAAAAAAAAAAAAAAAAAACTTATTTTTAGCTTCTGAAGGTATTTAATTTTAGAAGCCTACACGGCTAATAATAATAATAAAGATCGTTTCATTCAATGTCAGGTACTAATTACCATGTTAGTTGTAAATCTACTAAGAAACTTATCAGACTAAAATAGAGATGTAAGGTATTTTGAAAGCAAGTACTTCTTTTTCTTTAATATAATCAAGCATTTTTATAATGTGCAACATAGGCAAGAGGCAAGATTTGCAGCAGGTCTTATGGCTCAGTCATTTAGCAAAACAGGAATTAAGGCAGCGCAGGTGGTTATGGAAGTATTCAATGATGTTTAATTTTAATGAACCAATTTGAACAATATGCGATAAAATCAGCATATAAAATGATGTGTATTGCTAGAATTATCAAGAGAAATGCCTCTCTCCTGCAAGGCTCAATAGTTTTACACAAAAGGCACCTTCAGAGACTGTGGGTGTAGAAGAACATGAGACGCTGAGCCAAAAGAAGGAAATAAAAGCATGTATCAAACACACATAATATCTACACATAGTCTGCAGGCATCTGGCATTAGATATCTATAACAATTCCTCCAAACTCTGACCTTAATTTTGTACTTCTCTTTTACCAAAATTATTCAGTTCTGTGTCTGATCGCAACTAATCAATTGTCATAATTTATTTTTGTAATTTACATAGAGAATATATTATTTTTTGACAAATTAGCATTTGCATGGGAATGTTAATTTTTTTGTATTACATGATATCCAATGAATCCATAGTTTCCATAACAAAAGAATGATAAAGTTACCTAAACCATGCTACTTTTAAGTTCAAAACCACAGACAGGCATAGCTTTTAGGGAGGAAAACTAGAAATAGACCATAATTTTTAATATCTGCCACAATTTCTACTTTAATTCAAAGGTCAGCAAGTACATTTGCTTCTCCAAGTGATCAGTGCCTTACTGTCCTTATAAGGTACAATTATTTGGAAAGCTATTTATCATCTCTACCAATTAAAAAAATTGTTCCTGTCTTCAGAGGATTGAAGGTTACAAAGTTTCACCTCCAGTCAAAGCCTTAAAAATTTGATTATTTACTCCAGACTGTGGGGCACTGCATCAGTATGATAAAAGGACTCTGTCCTGATAAATCATAACACTACTGAAAGTGCCATGCTGCCAGAAATAAGAGCTTTAATACTGGAAGATTTGCATTCAGTTTAACAGTGAGCCATATAACATGGCTCTTACTCTTTCATTTCAAACTCAACACACACCAGTCTGAGGTACCCGAAGTAGTGAAATGAGCTGTGGTCAGCCTGTGTCACCTTCAAAGACATAATTGTTCCATCAGATTCAACAGAAACCATCTTCACCTTTCATGAATCCTTTTGGACACAGTATAATTAAGCCAAAGTAGGAACAAGACAATAACATGTATACCTATCCAAAATTACATAGGCAGACAGTTCAATATTGCTCTTAATGACTTCTGAAAGTTAGCCAATTTAATAGACAAATTTAATACTACACAATTCTCTGTTCGCTTTATTAGTTTCTACTCAATACCAATCACAACTATGAGATGAGTAAGCAAAAAAAAAAAAAAAATCTTCACATCTAGTCCAGTTTTACTAGCTACTTCCTAGCTATAGCCCTATGGCAAAAACATTACTGTCCAGAACAAATGCAAGAGAGAAAAAAAAAAATGGGGCGGGGGGGGAGGGGGGGAGGAGGAGAAGCAGAGAGAACTCAGTAAAAGCTAATATATTAAATTTGGTTTTCATCCTCCTGAAAGTCTTCACAAAAATCACATCAAATATAAAGGAGATAAAGTATTGCAAAACCAAATGGAATAGCAGAGATGAAAATTAAAACAAAAATGTGAAAGGTACACATAACTAAATTAAAATAATAATGATAATAATAATAATAGTTTTCAATTAACCATTCGGCTGCAGATAGGTTAACATCAGATTTCTACAGGAATAGCCCTAGAGTAAGCAGTAATATCCTGTGAGATTGCTTATAATACAATGCTGGGGGATATTTCCAAGCAAAGTAGAACTACAGCATTACATACAAATAAGGGCTATCAAAGGAAAGGAGAGTAAGAGATGAAATATGGTTGCAAAAGAGAATGCCAGGAATGAGAGTTTGGATGATTCCAAGAGCTCAAAAGAGGGAGGAGGAGGGGAAGGAGGAGAGAGGTTCAAGACAGACAGATAGCTAGTGTTCAACCAGTTCTAATCAGTGTAAAAATCACCATGTCTAGATACTGGTTTTGGGTGGTTTATACAGCTTCCTACAAAAAACAAGGTCTGTTTTCTGTTACAGCTTTATGCTTATAAACAAAGTGGAAAACCACGAAGACGGTGGTGTTTGGGAAATACTCGTTTGTGCTCAGGATTTGATAACTGATTGTAAATCAGTTGTCCTCTGATGAGCATGAACTGTTGAACTGTAAACATTTTTTGAACAAACACCTGATAGTGTATCCTAAAGTTCTCTTAAAATAGACTTTGAGCGAAATTATTTTGCACATAAAAACTGGAGATGATCTTTTTTCCCAAAAGATGCCTTTGGATCATTATTTCCAGAGTTCCGGGACACATTTTTCTCACTGTACATCTCCTTTGTTTAGAAAGCAAAACCTTCCACTTTCAGGCTACTAATTCAAGAACAGGATTGCTGTGGCAACAAGTATTTGGCAATATAGTCATTTGGTAGATAGCATCAATTCAGAGACTTCAATACACTTAAGGTCAATATTTGTATCACACAAACACTGTCTATTACTTTAATTTCAGTAGAGAAGCCATTAAGTGAATAAGCAATAAAAATAAAGTACTTAAGGGTTTTTGTTCCACATAAGTAGGCGCACAAGCAACACATAGAAGACTATACTGGGAGCAACTCTTTCAGTCCTCGTCTATGGATAGCTATATAATTAAGCCTCCAGACTATTAAAAACTTCAATCATTTCATGAGCAGTGAAAATAACCTTAAAGCACCCAAACAAGCCCCACTCTGGTCTCTCCTCAGCCGAGGAAGGATGGAAAGGATAAAGAGAGCACATGTTGAAACAGATGCAGTCAGTCTGCAACAACCAAACATCCTGCAACGCTACCGGCCTTTTAGTATATGTCATTTGCCTTCTACCAAAAAAAGCAGTCTCAGCAACTATGAGGCACTATTAGTCAGATTGGAGAACTACAGCTAGAGGAACAGACAGAAGGGCTCAGGAAACAGCCCTGGCTCCACTAATTCTATTTCACACAAGACCTTCAACTATTATGCAACCTTTTCCACTTATTTCTAGATTTCCTTTTTGAGACTGAGATAAATTCTCTTCTGCCACTTCCAGAATATCTTTTCTATCTTTCATATATCTTTTCTTTTCTTATATCTTATATAAGAAAATATCTTATATCTTATATCTTTTCTTTTCTATCTTTCATATATCTTTTCTTACTGCCCTGCATCACATACAATGTGCTGCCATTTTTGCCAAGCAATGTTTTGCCACACTGCTTGCCTACCATGTCTCCATTCTGGTGCATGCAAATTGCACCAGGTTTCTTATAAAAAGTTTTTATCCGTGCTTACTGTTTCCCAAAGACAGTCTGCCTAATATACAATGTTTTCTTATGAAGACACATGGCATTGAACTGGGTCCTATATTAACCTTAAATAAATCAAATTATATTAATATGACTGAAAAGATGTACTTCAGAGGAAACTAGACAAATATTAGCCCACATCCCATCCCAGTTATATAATGTGTAAAAGATCAACTCATATGAAACCTCAAGCTGTTTTGCCAAGTCTGGACTCCCTGTTGAATTTCAAATCGCGGAAAATATCTAAGATCTTGCACACTCAGTAAGTATCCCATAGGAAGGGAGGGCAGAACAACATAAACAAGGGCTGTCAATAACGCACTGGAAGCAATTTCAGCATGTACTTCATGACACTCCCCGTTGATCAAATCTAAACAAAAAGTTTTAATCTAATTGGATAACTGATTACAGCTTAATTTTATTACGGGATAAAGTCTTCTTGAAAAAAATAGCTAAACTAAGAACCTTTAAAAATAACACAACAACAAAAAAAAATAGCATAAATACCCTCCTGACTACTACAAATGTTCAGTTTTTCCAAGTTCTCACAGAATGCGAAAATCTATGACTAGTGTACTTTTTCTTACAGTTTAGTGCTTCCAATTGACCAATCAATATAGAATCATAGAATCACAGAATATCTGAGTTGGAAGAGACCCATAAGGATCATCAAGTCCAACTCCTGGGTTCCCAAAGAACCTTAAAAAAATAAAATAAATAATTAGACCATCTGTCTGAGAGCATTGCCCAAACACTTCTTGAACTCCGAAAGGCTCGGTGCCATGACTGCTGCCCCAGGGAGCCTGTTCCAGTGACCCACCACCCTCTGGGTGCAGAACCTTTCCCTTACCCCCAGCCTGTCCCACCTCCATGCCATTCCCTCGGGTCCTGTCACTGTCCCCAGAGAGCAGAGCTCAGCACCTGCCCCTCCACTCCTCTCATGAGGAAGCTGCAGGCCGCCATGAGGCCTCAGCTTCCTCTGCTTTGGGCAGAACAAAGCAAGGGACCTCAGCCACTCCTCATACGTCTATATGACATATATGTTTCACCAAGAAACAAGCTGAATACTTCAAAACATGCAAATACTCTAAAACTCCTTGAGCTCACCTGTTAGCAAATCAACATATGAGGGAAATCACCTGCAATGAATCACCTCTCAGCTTACTAGATTTATACTTCAGATGTTTGCTGATAGTTTCCCACATGTTAACCCGGCATCCTCGTCAGCCCATGCAGCTCTCAGTTTAAAACTATTTATTTCTAAAATGGATTATATGAGAATCTAAGTGGATATGGCTATTTCTGTACACAAACTTGTTCCTTAACCTGCAGAAACTACATTTAGAAAGAAACATAGTAAAGGGAAAAAACATGCACCAAAACAAAGAAATAAAAACATTCCTCAGGAAGACCAAATACTTGCAAGGGAAATGGACTACTCTTTGTTTGTTTGGTTACTTCTTCAGTGCAAAGGATTTCGTAGTATATAACCAAGAAATATACCATTTTTAAAGTCCATTGGGAAGAAACCTACGATACATAAGTGAGCCAACTCAGCTACGTACGTATAGCTTCGTTGAAGCTGGCTACCAGACTTTTCTTCCCTTTTAGCACTCCACTGCTGAAAATGCTGTGATTGAAGATTCATCTCTCCAGCAATGCGGACTCCAGCACCTGTCTGCTATTGCCTAAATCTTCAACAAGTTGGAGGAGATACTCATGGGCAGAAAAACAGCATTTGGAGTTTTTTTCCTCATAAACTCTTTTTGAAACTATCAAATCAAATCTTCAGTGAGGAAGGGATGCAGATACATGCTTATCCCTTTACAGCTCGACAGGCTGTCAAGGTTTTTGTTTGTGTTTCTCTAAGTATTTTTTTCTGAATCAGAATTCACACTTTAAATGAATGAAAAACAAAGCTGGATGTTGCTTTCCTGCTTTGCAGTGAAGAGGGGTTTGGGAAGAAGGGAAGGAAAAGGTAAGAAGACAATTACTTTAAATTTCCTTTAAAAATTGTTTTGTTTCAGTTATATCCTATTACCATAAAATGTATTTTTAATCAGTTACAGACAGAAAACAGTACTCTTGACCATACAAAGAAGTTAAACAGCGATTCATACTTGATTACTCAACAAAATTTTGATAATTTGAAGATACACCTGACAGAACTATGCACCTCACCCCTCAGAAAATAAGTAACAGATTATTCCATTGAAAGAATGCAGTCTCACAGTTCCCTTCTGAGCTTCAGCTTCAAGTATCCCCAATCCAAGCTGCTGAAGTTGTTAAGCAAATTAATGGCCACTAAATTCAAAAACTCCCCATACCTTTCAGAAGATGTATCTGATTAAGAGCAGTCCAGCAAGAATCTAAGTTTTCTCTAAAGAACAGAATGAGTCAATTCTCGTTACTTAACAAGGAGGTTCGCTTAAGAGCCAAATCATTTTTGGCAACAACAGTGGCTACCAGGTGGTTCCCTAAGCACTTCTTGCAGCTCCCAGTGCAGCTCCTATGAGCCCTGCAGCATGGAGCAGAGGCTATTCAGGTCCTCTTACTACCCACTGCAGGCACAATCAGAGGCTCACAATAATTTCCATCCCTATTACTTGGAAAAGAGCAGAACTTGCCAGAAGTTCCTTAAGGGGAACAGCCTCACAAGTCACTCTAAAACTATTTTTAATAACCTTTGATCCCTTTGCATTCTACAACAGGCCCATCTCCTGGTAAAATCAAAAGCTGACTACTGATGTAGCATGCCAACACTTATGCTTCCCAAAGGTACTTTAGAATCAGCCACAACTACAAAAACATCAGCTCTAACAGTAGCTTTCTCTACAAGTCATGCCCGGATGGAGCTGGAGAAAGAAGTGAACTTCTGAAAGCATCTTGTAATAGTTGTGACACTGGCTGCTTGGGGTGCTTAAGGAACCACACAACGAGTCGTCTTTTCCCATGTTTATTCTTCCAGCAAGAAGATCAGGAACTTCAGGAAGCGCACTTTGTAGCTCCATGAACCCTGGTGCTAAGTCCTACCATTCTCTCATTCATCCAGCACTTGTTTTAACCCAGCTATACTTTCATCTGTCAAAACATTTCATTATGTGCACACATACATACATATATTCTGATGTGTTGCTTGATTTCATAGGCTCACCCTACTTCCGCCATTCTACCAACAGTTGTTCTGCATTCCTACATATTCCCTTTCATGGTTTTACATAATCTCTAGCACACATGCTCTCTCAGTTCTCTTGTCCAAGCTGCTCTAGACTGCTTGGCTCTTCTCAAAATTCATCACCTTCAAGCAAAGGCAGGAAAGGCATCACTCTTTATTCCTCTTGCTCTATTCTGCTTCATTATCTTTTCAGATTTGTTATATACTTTCAGATAATACCTTATATAGTTCCGATCATGTCAAGAGATGAAAGCACCATTGATTTATACAGCCACCTCAGTGACAAAAACTTTGTCAACCCAAGCCTACCACTCTCCTTAACCATGTAATACACCTCCTGCATGCTCATCATGCCAGAACAAATTGACCAAAAAAAATGTTATGTAAAAGGGTTTATAAACTATTGCAATACTAAGGCTCTTTCAAAGAGCAGTATTTTAACAGATACATAACAGCAGTATACACACAACTATACGTCTGCAAAGGAAATTGTAGGAAAACTGAATACACCTGGAAGATCGTGCGAGCCGAGCAAGCATTGTCTAAATGCTACTTGAACTCCAGCAGGCTTAGTGCTGTGACCACTGCCCTGCATCACCCTCTCAGTGAAGAACCTTTTCCTATCATGTGTGCACATTCAAATAATTCAGTCAGCTTCCCTGTAAAATAAAGCAATCTGAAATGTTCTTTTTAATCCATCAGTATTTGTTGTCCCCAACAGCCACCTCCAAGCTCTCAGCACCTGACAGCTCTCAAAAAGTTGAGGTTTTAATTAACTTCTACGCTTTTAGCAAGTTCCTACTAAAATTTTGTCTTGGACAGCCTTACTGCAACATTATATTTAATGTTTCAGGGTTTGTGCTCTCCCAGTCTCTTCATTGGTACATGATTTACACTCCTAATACATTAAAAATTAAATAAAAAAATTAAGACCATGAGTATTACCAGTACCCTCATTCTTCAATTATGGCTAACTAAGACTGAATTCACAACTCAAGCCCTGTCTATCAGGATATCAGCTTTCTCTCAGCTTAGTTCACTATTTTTCATATTAGGGCAAAAACTGATGTCACGATTGTATCCACATGTACCCATTATATACATCAAACACCACACTTACCACTGAGAATTATCTTTATCTTATTCTAAAATATGCCCTTATTAGAAAAATGGGAGAATAAATAGGTTTTCACTGCATTATTCTAAGTAACAGTCACGAATCTGGACTCAGGAATATTAAGCAATTGTTTGTCCTTGCCTTGACAGGATTATAAATCCAACAGTTGGGACATAACCGACCTACACAAATCATGGAAAAACATAATCCAGTCTTCTCCAACAGTACAAGAATTTTATGCAGGACACAAACAATGCAACCTCCCCTGACTTTCTAGGCAAGCTGTACTACACAGCCCTGGCACACCTGGGAAGAACTGAAGGGTTAAAGAACTGAAGACTCAAAGAACTTAAGATTCAGTGCTGCCAGTAACCTGAGCTGGAAGAAGAATTAAGTACACCCATGTTGTTTGTTTCTTAATCAGGAAAAACTTGTTAGCCAGGGAGCAGTGCTCCCAGTGTCACAAAAGCACTTAATTAAGCTGGGGTGACAATTTCACAATTTCAAGATGGGGAGAATGACACCTTGCCTAAACTCTTCAATGTCTTGCCACAGCTCCTCCCAGAAGAATTTTACAAGACTGTACCTAAACATATCTTCAGAGAAATGTACTTTCCTTGGCTTATCTCCAACATCTTCAAACTCTTTTCAAATCACTGAAGTACTACCATGCTTCAGTCTATTGGATTAAAAAAAAAAAAAAAGGCAAATTCTGAATTATAGCAACTACCCTCCCCTATTTTTGTTGTCCCTCTTGCAAAGATGATGCAAGAAGTTCTTTGAATGATATCAAGCAAAACAAGGCAGAATTATAATTTCAATTATAATTTCTTCAAAAAAAGAAAATTGCCTAAAACAAGAACAGGCTAAAGACACGTTATGCAGATGTCACATCATGACCATTCCAATGAGGCTCCTAAACAGTAAATGCATGTGTCAGTGTTACTTTTATTGTTATTTGATTAAACATAGTACCATGTGTACCAAATCCAAAAATTGATTGGAAGAACTGCAACTCTAAATCTACTACATTTAATTTTGCTTAGCATTTATCACACAGAAATTTCAAAACATTTGGCTTCAGAAAGTGGCAGAACAATAGTTTACTGTTTCTTTTGGGACATTTAGAACAAAAATACCTACACATATCTAGTATCTACACTATTCATTCTGGTTATTATTTCTGTACATTTTCAAAGGTTTTACTCTCTTGGGACTATTTGTGGGAAACAGCGTGATTAGCTTGATTTTAAAAAGCCAGTAAAATCCATAAATTAAATCAAAGTTAAGAAATATTCATAGGATGTGTATTTTTACATCTGTGTTACAGGTTTAAGCAAAACCAAACTACTTTGGTATCAAAGCCATGGGTAGTTTTCCTATATTTTACTCTTCTAGATTTATTGTACTAAGTTTTAATTTGTTGTTCACTGTAGTTCTACAGAAATGAAAATATATGGACATTACATAATTATTTAAGGAGTATTTCAAATGCTGAATATTTTGGAAACCATTTCAACTTTAAAATGGGGGGGGTGGGGGAGGAATAGGGGGACCATAACAAAAATGCAATCCATTTAGGATTGGCAGCATTGTTATTATGTAATTACAGGTCTAAAATGTTAGTTGCCATAACAACTTGGAACAGTTCTACATCCATTATAAATCTTTTGCTCTCTCTTCATATATATGCTTATTTTTAACCCTGACTTCCTCCTGATGCACTTTTTGCTAGGCAACCTCATTAGCTAAAACTCCTACTGTGTCAGATTGGCAGATACAATTGCAGACATTCCCACAGCCAAACAAACAATATCCTCACTCAAGCTGCCAGATGTGCCATATATCTTATAAATGTGGGTTTGCACCTCCTTTAATTATGTTCTCATCTCCTGGATATCAAAAAAATCTCCAATTTCTCCATTCCTTAATAAAGTGCTTAAATTCTTGAAATTACTATATCATGCCAGTTAACAGTACAATGCACTGCAATTTATGCATACACTTAATACAATGCTGCAAGTCATAAACCTCAAACTTTAAAAACACTAAAATGAAATTATACCTACCTTCTACAATTTTACAAACTTGTACTATCTCAGAGTAGATTAAATTTCTGAAAATGATTTATTTTACAGCTATATTTAAATTAGAAAACTTAGACAAAGATTGAAGAAAATTTGAACAAAGCTACCCTTCCCTCCTCTCTCTCATTTTCACTCTCATAAATCTCCAATATTGACACGCATGCCACTTATTTGTAGAATTTTAATTATAACGAAAAGCTGTAACAGTAATAAAACTGTCTGTGTTGCCCCAAGAAACTGTATATAAATTAACACCGCCAACATAAGAGATCCATCAGAAAAACCATGCTAGAGTTGTGATTATAATAAAAACAGTGACTTAGGATGAAGACATTTTGCTCGAGTTACACTAACTGTAAGCAATAGTGCCTGCCTCAGAAGGGAAAAGTAATATAGGAGTCATAATAGCTGTGTAACACACTGGAACAAAATGATTATTACAATGTTCTTCTAGTCTTGCATCCAGCAGAGGTCAAGACAAAACCAAATCTGATTCCATATGTGCAGACCACAGGAATAAAATACCTGGACAATACTTTCAGAGCTGGAAAGCTCTTTTGTCTCACTGTTTAGAAGCAAGAAATCTTTTTTTTTTTTTTTTTTTTTTTTTTTTAATGTATTCCACTTTTATAGAAAATAGATGTCCTGGTTTCAGTTAGAACAGAGTTAATTTTCATCCTAGTAGCTGGTAGAATGCTATGTTTTGGCTTAGGATAAGAGTGCTGATAACACCCGATGTTTTAATTGTTGCAGAGCAGTGCTTATACTAAGCCAAGGACATCTCAGCTTCTTGCTCTGTCCTGCCAATGGGCAGGCTGGGGGTGCAGTAAGAGCTGGGAGGGGACAGACCCAGGACAGGTGACCCAAACTAGCCAAAGGGGTATTCCATACCATCTGACGGCATGCTCAACAATATCTAGGGGTGGCTAGCCGGGGGAGGGGGCCAGGACTGTTCGGGGTTAGGCTGGGCATCGGTCAGCAGGTGGTGAGCAATTGCATTGTGCATCACGTGTTTGTTCACATTAGTAGTAGTAGTACTATTATAATCATTGTATTATTATTATTATTATTATTATTATTATTATTATTATTATTTTCCTATCTTATTAAACTGTCTTTATCTCAACTCACGGGCTTCACTTACCATTTCTCTCCCCCATCCCAGAGAGGGAGGGGGGAGGGTGAGTGAACGGCTGCGTGGTGTTTAGCTGCCGGCCAGGTTAAACCACGACAATATGAAAAGTAGATTCCAAAATTTCACAGAATCACAGGATGTCTGAGGCTGAAGGGCCTTCTGGAGGCCATCTGGTCCATGTCCCAGCTCAAGCAGGGACACCCAGAGCAGGGTGCCCAGGACCATGTCCAGGCAACTTTTGAAGAACTCCGAAGGAGAGCTTCTCCACACATTCTCTGGGCAACTTGTGCTAGGGCTTTGTCACAGAGTAACAGTGTATGCCGTTCAGGTAACAGTTACACTAACTGTGTAACAGTGATGTAGTAACAGTGATGGTGTTAGGCATGGAACCTACCAGATCAAAGAAAGACCAAGACTGAAAATGAAATATCATGTAAGAATTGTGTATCTAACCTGGCAGTCAAGAGGAAACCCTAGGCTAGACTCTTTTTAAAGTAAAAATACCCATTCTTGGTTAAAATATCTAATTGTTTTCATTAGTGATCTAGTCTTTTATTTCATCCAGAAGTCAAAGATAGGCCATGATTTTTTGAAGCTCAAATTATTAGGAGACTTGCATATATGAACATAGCACTGCATTGCACCAATTTTACCAGAACGAAGACTGAGCCAGAAACCTAAATGGTTTCTGTTATACCTTATTATGATAGGGCCAAAAATCCCAAATTACTTACAGTCAACCCCAAATTTTGCCATATATCACAGACAACATTAACTCTCTCAATGTTCTGCCTTATAGAGCAAAAGGTCCAGTTCTTTATCAGTAGATGTTAAGTCAGTCTTATGTAAATAAATAGTAAACAAATCATCCTGCATGCTCTGGTTCATTTTACATACTCCTTATTTACATTGTGCTCCAAGATGCCCACCTACTCATGAAGACTTTGGTCTTCTGGGCTGCTTCCAATAGAATTAATTTAGTGAATAACCCCTTGATTTATATTTCAAAGGTCAATTAAGAATTCTGCAAACGGCTTGCATCTCATCAAAGAGAGAGAAGATTAAAACTTGAGACATTAATTTTTTATTTTTAATTTTTTTGATAAGCAGTGCAAATATGTATGAAAAATTCTTGCCTGTTCTGTTGCCTCAGGCTTCCTTAGTGCACCACTTAGTCTCATTTAGCACATAGGAAGGTACCTACAGAGCAAATGACATGAAGTGGATAGTACCATCCTTAAGATCTTGCGCATACGCATTAATTTATGCAAACAAACTGATTGCAAGCACTGAAGATAATCTTGTTGCAGCTTTGGATGTTCTTTTATTGTATGACCTTGTTCCTACATAAATAAGGGTACATAAGCATTTCAGGAGGGTAGGAGACAAAGATGGAAGAATCAGAAGAAAAAAGAGAAGGAATGGCTAAGAAATGACAAAGTACAAAATCAATGTTTTTTATAATTTAGGTGATGAAATAGAACTAAAGGTAATTACCATTTTAATTAACGTGGAAGGTCAAGACAAACATCATTAGAACATTGTTAGAAAAGCATGTAAATTAGTGTAGGTTTTTACAATTATTAAAAACTATTTATTTAATAAAAAAAAAACAAACAAACAAAAAAAAACAAACCTCTTTCCTATCAACTCTAAACATGGGAAGAATTATTATACAATACAAGTTCAGATCTTTGACTGAAGGTTGGAGTTTTTTGTGTTTTGTTTGTTTTTTGCTTTTAAATCTATATAGCATTTTAGACCTTACAGGAAAACTAATATGCTGATGGCACTGCAGAATGAAGACTTTGTTGTGGTAAATGATGAATTAAAAGCAACTTTTGGTTAATGTTTAGCATAAAGCATTCCCTAATATTCTTGGAGAAGACCACTATAGAAGCTGATAAAAAAAAAAAAAAAAAAAAAAAATCATTATAAATTAAAAAAAATCCTTTATTTATTTCTCAAAATTTAATTCAAAATACATACTTTTAAACAGAATTATGAAATATTTATGAATGCAGACAGGTAATTTAAAAATTCAATCCAGATCTTATAATCTTGTCAACAAAATTCTTTGTGTACTAATTTCATTTCTGTATTAATCCTAGATTTTCTTTTTCTGTATTACTGTCCAACCTCACAGAATCACAGAATCACAGAATTTCTAGGTTGGAAGAGACCTCAAGATCATCGAGTCCAACCTCTGACCTAACGCTAACAATCCCCACTAAACCATATTCCTAAGCTCTACATCTAAACGTCTTTTGAAGACTTCCAGGGATGGTGACTCCACCACTTCCCTGGGCAGCCTGTTCCAATGCCTAACAACCCTTTTGGTAAAGAAGTTCTTCCTAACATCTAACCTAAAACTCCCCTGGCACAACTTAAGCCCATTCCCCCTCGTCCTGTCACCAGGCATGTGGGAGAACAGGCCAATCCCCACCTCACTACAGCCTCCTTTAAGGTATCTGTAGAGAGCAATAAGGTCGCCCCTGAGCCTCCTTTTCTCCAGGCTGAACAAGCCCAGCTCCCTCAGCCGCTCCTCGTAGGACTTGTTCTCCAGGCCCCTCACCAGCTTCGTAGCCCTTCTCTGCACCCGCTCAAGCACCTCAATGTCCTTCTTGTAGCGAGGGGCCCAAAACTGAACACAGCACTTGAGGTGCGGCCTCACCAGAGCCGAGTACAGGGGGACGATCACCTCCCTAGCCCTGCTGGCCACACTGTTTCTGATACAAGCCAGGATGCCGTTGGCCTTCTTGGCCACCTGAGCACACTGCTGGCTCATATTCAGCCGACTATCCACCATCACTCCCAGGTCCTTCTCTGCCTGGCAGCTCTCCAACCACTCATCTCCCAGACTCTAGCTCTGCTTGGGGTTATTGCGCCCCAGGTGCAGGCCTTGCAGCACTTGGCCTTGTTGAACTTCATGCAGTTGACCTCAGCCCATCGGTGCAGCCTATCCAGATCCTCCTGCAGAGCTTTCCTACCCTCGAGCAAATCGACACATGCGCATAGCTTGGTGTCATCTGCGAACTTACTGAGGGTGCACTCAATGCCCTCATCCAGATCATCGATGAAGATATCTCACTTCATTTTTTTTCAGATAAAAAATATCACCAGACCAAGAGGCTTTAATCCCAAATTTTTAGTTTCTATTTGGGGTAGCGGTGGAGGCACACTGCAGATACTTGCAGATACTTACAGTACTTAACAAATACTTAGTCTTAAAGTTCAAGTCAATTTTCTTCATTGTAACTTCCAAACACCCCCCAAAAATGATTTAAGTACATTTCTAACAAGTCATGCTAAATCTTGAAGTAAAGGAACACAGATCATGGCAGCGTAGCATCCCCACATACTTTTATATCCTTAACTTGGGAGATTATTGCTGGGTATCAAAAAACCTCATTATTTCAATATATCAATATTACTTCATCTTAATATGACTAACTCAGTGACCAAAAATAATAATAGTATTTTAGAAACACAGATTAGCCTGGGTTGAAAGGGACCCAACAAGCATCTTTAAGTCCAACTCCTGGCTCCACACAGGACCACCCAAAAATCAGACCATATGTCTGAGAGTATTGTCCAAATGCTCCTTGAACTCTGGCAGGCCTGGTGCCGTGACCACTGCCCTGTGGAGCCTGTCCCAGTGCAGAATATCTCTGGGTGCAGACCCTTTCCCTAACCCCCAGCCTGACCCTCCCCTGTCCCAGCTCCATGCTGTTGCCTCTGGTCCTGTCACTGTCCCCAGAGAGCAGAGCTCAGCGCCTGCCCCTCCGCTCCCCTCGTGAGGGAGCTGCAGGCCACCATGAGGCCTCCCCTCACTCAGCCTGCTCTGAGCTGAACAAACCAATGGACCTCAGTCACTTCTTTAAACTCTTCACCATCCCTTCTTTAGACATTCTCCAATAGTTTTATGTCCTTTTTATATCTTCATGCCCGAAACTGCACACAGTACTCAAGGTGGGGCCAGACCAGCACAGAAAAGAATCACTGAATCATTACAGTTGGAAAAGACCTCCAAGATGGCTGGACACACCTGGTCCAACCATCCACCTACCGCCAATGTCACTCACTAAACCATGTCCCTAAGTACCACGTCGAGCCTCTCCTTAAACAACCCCTGGGATGGTGACTCTTCCACCTCCCTGGGCAACCTGTTCCAATGCCTGACTATTCCTTCTGAGAACAAATGTCTCCTAATGTCCAACCTAAACATCCCCTGGAACAACTTGAGGACATTCCCTCTAGTTCTATCACTAGTTATCTGCAAGAAGAGGCTGACCCCCAGCTCCCCACACCTTCCTTTCAGGTAGTTGTAGAGAGCAATAAGGTCTCCCCTGAACTTCATCTTCTCCAGACTAAACAACTCGAGCTCCCTCAGCCAGCTTCTCATAAGACTCATGTTCCAGGCCCTTCACCAGCTTCGTAGCCCTTCTCTGGACATTGGACCGAGCAAGACAATCTCTTCCCTTGACCAGCTAGCAATGCTGTACTTCATGCACCCCAGGACATGGCTGACCCTCCTCCTGGCTGTCTGGGCACACTGGTGACTCAGATTCAACTTGCTCTTGACCCAAACTCCCAGATCCCTTTCTGCAGGGCTCCTCCTCAGCCTCCTGTCCCCCAGTCTGCACATATTTTAACAGCTGTATGGCCTCTTCTAGGAACATACTGCAATATACTAAACTGTTATCTATATGATTGTGGGGAAGTAAGCTATAAAAAACATGTATGCAAATATTTAAAGAAAAAATCATATTCAAATGTATTTCTGGAGTACTGTATCATAAGTTTTAGTTCCATGAGATTCTGGTTTGCATCATTTTATTTTCTTTCCCTGCAAGAAACAATTGGTTTCTTCATTGTTTTTACAACTAATTCTGTTTTTACCAAGTTTCTTAGTAAAATCTCAGTGAAAAACACCTGAATAAAACAAAAAAGAGTGTACCCTACTCCACGCTTGAAGAAAATAAGATTTGCAGCTATCAAATTTCAGCTATCTGTTAAATTTGGTACCTATTCATTATGGCAACCAGTAGGAGAGGCTTAAAATGCAGAGAAAAAAAAAAAAAAAAAAAGTGCATTTCATTTCTCAATTCTGTAAAACTGTTGAAGAGATGTGAATATTTTCATATTTTACATCCTTAAACATGAAAATTAATTCCATAAACAGATCAAGAATTTAGACAGAAAAACTAAGTATAACTTCAGCTTCTTTCCACGTGATGCTGTAGTGATGGTGGATCATGATAAATGATATCACGATTTACTTGAGGAACGGAAGTGGTACAATCATAAATGCTGTCATAATTATGATTTTAGTTAAGGATCAAAGAGATGGAGTGGATGGGATGCAAGAGAAAAACATTTAAATGCAAATATCTTTGTTAATAGTGAACACGTTAAGAAAAGCTATCAAAGCACATGGAAGATAAGTGTTCGTCTATTTAAGTCAGATGTATTTGAAAGTTTCACCCAGCAGGGAAGTCAGTTAAAGCCTCCAAGCAATCCAGTAACAGTCAGTGTATGATTCAAAAAAGAGCAACAAAGATTTTTTTCCAGTTGCCTTTTCAGAATCAAAGAATATCCTGAGTTAGAAAGGACCCACAAGGGACCACGAGTCCAACTCCTGGCTCCACACAGGACCACCCAAAAATATAGAAACAGAGAATATCATGAGTTAGGAGTCAATACAAAACATTTAGCAAAAATCTGTATGGTTCTGCTTACCTGTTCTCCCCAAAAAGCTACTATTTCTGATTTATTCATTAAAAAACAAAACAAAACAAAACAAAACAAACAAACAAACAAACAAACAAACAAACAAACAAAACACTTTAACTAACCCAACCCTTAACTGTGATTTTCACTTGCCTTCTTTGCCTTCTTGTCGGCTGTTAACTGACTCTGGGAAGCCTACTTGAGGGATGTGTTCAAATCCCTGATTTAATGAAAGTCTGTTCATCAAAATACGCATCAGCCACAGCTGTCAAAATGGCTAAGAAAAGTATCCTTTTGCTCCTCTATCGTAAATGGTTGAAATTCCAAAGTATTACTACCTCTAACACAGACGGTCTATTGCACATGAAACCCCAGAATGAGGAAGCTGGCAGTACTGCTCGAACAACTTTGGATACTTTAATAAGCTGCTTCATATGCTGTTTCCTTATTAAAATCTTATCAAAGCACAGCTTAAATGTTCAGATAACAGTGATACATGAAGTATCCATGCTGTGCCTTATTGTCCATGGTAGCTGTTCTAAGATCCCACCTCTGCTTCCTAACCTATCCTGGGCACACAGCTGGGCCAAGCCACATCCTGGGTGGCAGGTCCCTGGTGGAGGCATGTGTCTCTCTCTACAGCACTGCTGTGACCTCCCACATTTTACAACCAACTGGACCAAGGGAAAAGAGAGAGGATGAAGCACTACAGAAGTATTTTACATGTGACCACAGCTATAGCATTAGGTCCTGACTCCACTCCTAGGACCTGCTTGCTGATGCATGTGACCAAGCACATGAGGTCTTTCATCCCTTGAGGTCTAAAAACTAGAGGAAGCTTGGAGTAAAGGAGAACCTGTCTCACTGAAGCAAAAAAAGGACAGTTGGTTTGAGGAAATACCAGGGAACAGGACACAGCAAAATGGAGGAGTACTGGACTGGTGACGGATCATCCTAGCCTAGAGAGATGGTGCTGAACATCACTACATCATGATTTCCCAGCTGGCATATTTGAAAGCTTTGAACAACCCTAACACAGGTTTTAAAATGTTACTGCTCTCTAAATATCTAAAAATAAAGTCTTTCCACCAAGCAGCTTTCTGGAAATTAATTTGAAATTATTTTTTCCCAAAATAGACAAGGACAGGCCTAGCTGCCTTCAGGCTTTTGCATTCCACCTCATTACTCATTTTGCACCTTCACAGCACACGTACATGCAATCACTTCTCCAATTCAAATTGCACAGATATGTCTGTGTTTTCAGATTGCATATATGGACACAAATGAAATAAGCCAAATTAGTCATCATAAACTGAAAAGCAACTACACAAACAACAAACAAAACTTCAACTAATAAAAATTGTTTCAATGATAACTTCTTAGTGATATGGTTTAGTGGAGGACTTGTTAGTGTTAGGTCAGAGGTTGGACTCAATGATCTTGAGGTCTCTTCCAACCTAGAAAATCTGTGATTCTGTGATTTCCTCACTGTGGAAAAAATGTTAAAATAGGACTAAGGAGAATTTATATCACTTCTGCTTATAATCACTAGATATTACAATGTCTTTGTTGGCTGGGTTAAATAGCTATTACCAATTCAACCCTTTCCTCATGCTGCCTACGTCTGTGCATCTCTTTTGTGCTCAGGCTCACTGGGGATAAACAAGTTCATTCAAGACAGCATTCTGCCACACTTGCTCAACACTCTACATACACACGGCAACAGCCCATTCTTTATGCTCTGAGAGGCCATCTTTGACAAAACAGCTCTCCTTGGCCCCTGGACCCTTGAGGGCACCTTCCTGACAAGCAGGTCCCTGAACAGGTCCAGATCTGCTCTTCAAGAGTCTAAGACTGCAATTCTGCTGTTCAGCTTACTCATTCCTCTTGAGATCTGAAAGTCAAGTCACATGGTCATTTGATCTGAGGCTGTTCTCAACCATCATCCAACTGATCGTCCTTGTTATTGAGGGTAGCATCTCCCCTGTCTGTAACTCTGACACTTTCATTAGCCACATATAGAAAGCTTCATTTATCTCCTCATCTTGCTAGATGATCTGTAGCAGGTGCTTACTCCAAAACAGGTGCTGATTTGTCCTCTGATCCTTACCCACACACAATTTACTGTTTAGTTTTACTTCTTTCACCCTCCTTAATCAAAATCTTTATATAAATTATACGTGAATATTACATGAATATAATTTCATATTTATATAAATTATACATGTAAATTAAATTGTGTGTATTATGAGTAAAATGAATTTTATATAAATCTAAGTAAATTTACATGGTAATTTTCATGTGTTTTTTTTTGTTTTTTTTTTTTTCTTTTAGAGCAGCTGACAAGATTGATTGCAAACTTTATTCTTAAGGGGAATCATATGATTTTAAGTATTAAGAAGTTCCTTGTACACTTTTGTCCATGGGTGTTTTAAACTACGGTATACAGGTCTTTTTATTGAATAGGCTGCATTTGCTTGATGCAGGAGTTTTCTTTGTACAGTCACTTATGTGGTTCTCCACATCTGGGAAGGGTACTTATGTACGACTGCATATATCCGTTGCGTGATTACCAAGATGAACGGACTCATCTCCTGGTTTCACACAAGATCCAACACAAGGGCATTTGGCAGGCCCATGCAATGAAAAACTTGGAGCTGACAGAGTGGAAATTAGATTATATTTATCGTGAAACTCAAAACACAGGCTGTTGTTTACAAACGAGTGCCATGACCTAACAACTCCCTGCCTGCCTCTCCTCTTGTCTTTATGCATCTCCTCCTTCTAGCTCCTTCATTCCCTTGTGCTGCTGGCTCCAGTGCTTGTCAGACCTTTCCATGAGTCAATGCAATTCACAAAGACAGCTGAATCCAGAAAAACAACATTTTCTCTGGGATAATGAGTTATATCAGCTCTCAGTAAGCTCTGATGAGTAAAGCTGGCTACAGAAACTATCTGAAGCATGAAGGCAGGGGAGGAGAAGGAGTAAAGAGGAGCAGAATAATCTTTCAGCAACAATAAGGTATTAGACTGGCTCCCTGTGACCTGTGAAGCTGCAGCCTAATTGGAAGCTTATACTGGCTTAAAATCTACCTGCAACTGTAGTCTAATTAGAAAGCAGAGCTGTTATTGCCAATCAGGAGGAAAGTTGCAAGACCCCACCTACAAAGCCTGAAGCCAAATCATCCTGCTCCCAGGTCACTGAAACCAACAGACACAGAGAGCATGGGAGAAACAGTCTACTTCCTGCGCAAGGAACATTTGCTTCTGGCACTGTGGGTGTCATTCTGTTGCACATTTTCTTCATGTCTTTTACCAAAGTCCACAAGTTCAGAGATCTCAAAGCGATTCACGAGTTTGCACAAATGTGCATAGTAGGAGAAGGAGATGGAAGGTAAAGGCTGGGTTAGCACAACAACAACAACAACAAAAATAAGAGAAGAAAAGTTTCTTCTGTTTGAATGTGATATACTTGTTAGTCCTTCATTCATGGGAATTGGTTAAGAGAAACCAAGAGCATGACAGAAATGCTTAGTTCATATTGTTTGTTGACTTTCTCTAAAATAGTACAGTATGTCTGATTTGTGTTTATACATGGCTAGCTTTTCTTTGTCAAGGGAGTTAAAAAAAGGTTTGACCTAAAATACAGCAAAAAGCTGTTATATCCTGATAACTACTTTTTTAAATAGACAAAAGATGAAGAGGAAGTTTTTATTTGTTTTTGTTTCTGTTTTTGTATTGTTGTTGTTGTTGTTTTTTTGTTTTGTTTTGTTTTTTAAGCAAAATTCTGAAGCAGCAACAAAATACTAAAAAATCCCTTGGTAATCAACATTTTGGTGCATACGTGTTCCACACAAAATATTAGATACATGAAACCAAGCATGTCCTCCCAGCACTGCACAATGCACATGTTCCTGAACCAGCACAGCTACCCCAGTGTTAACTCAATAACAGGTCGAGAGCTGAGCCTCATTTCCTACTTCAGGAACATGAAGTTAGCTGGTATATCTTTGGGTAGTCCTGCCTGGTGTACCTATTGCATTGCCTTGCAAGGGTAACTATAAATTGTGTACTTTCATCCATTTTTTCTGAAGCTATGATTTTACACTATAGAATAGATTGAAAGCTTTAGAACCTATTTCCTCATACACAAACCAAGAACTAAATGCATCTTTCCTTTCATTTTCCTTTCTTAACATTAAGGGCAATTCCAAAACCATGCAGAAGGAGAGACGGGAAAGAGAATTTCATTGTTGTGCTTTTATAAGGCCAGCGTATTTCTTAATTATATCTCCACAAAGTAGCCCTGATAGGCTTTCCCCCTCCCTCCCCCCCAAATGTGGTAGGACAGGTTTAAAATATCCGGGGAAAAAGTAGACTGGAGCTCTCACAGCTGTGTGGTAGAATATTTGTCTTCTATGTTTCTACTGATGCACAGAATCTGCTAAAAGGCAGTTATTTCAAGACCTGCCAGGAACCTCCTTTCTTTCTGCTTACACTTGGCTAACTTGACCTGGGTAGTGCACTGCTGCATCTATCCTGCCTTGGTGGATGGCACAGGAACCGAACTTTAGCTTCCAAGAAAACTGGAGACAGATGGCTTTATTCATGCAGGTTCAACATCCTTTAGAGAAGACAGGCTCATACCCACACCACCAGCTCTCTGCTGGAGCCCTGTTGATAGCCACTGTCCACATGCCATTTTTTCTTCAAGTCAAACAAGAAAAGTGTTGTTCTACATCCACCAGAGCAATATATTTATAGCACTCCTCAAGCATAACTAAGCTGCAGGGCACGAAGGGACACTTCGCGACACAAGCACTGCTACAAGAGCATTAGAAGATTTCCCCATTTGGAGAGCAGCAAAGTTGAGGCAATGTGGCCACTACCTACATAAACAGAGAAAGCTATCAACACCCAGACCCAGGCTTCTCCTCAGAAGATGGCTTGCTTCAGAAAGAGACCCCGAAGAAAGCAGAATGCTTGCTATGTCAACAACAAAAAGGGCTCAAGCTCTTGCATGGAAGTGGGAGTAAACGAAACTGACACAGTAAGTACACAGACTGAAAAGAGGGCATGGGAAGAGGCACATATCCCTTCCTGTGAGGGTTGCCCTGTAAAATACTTTTGGACAGATGCAAGTGCTAGCTAGACTCATCTATTACACATACTCCCATTCATACCTCCTCTCACCAGAGTAGCAAGTAACTTTTGATACCTAGGCCACCTGAGCTTGTGACATAACTGACAACTCTGAAGAATGGCTTCTTGGAGGAGACAGAGGCCTTTAAGAGGGAGGGTACATGGCAAAAAATATTGCCATTTCTTCCCCCTTTTTCCAAAATAGTAACTAACGATGTAAAATGCAAATCAAAGTTAAAACGCATGATTTAACTCAAGTTTTCTTGCCTGCTAATTTTAACTACAGTTAAAATCTGATTAAAATCCACCTACCTTTGGACAGATGCAACACAGTTTGGAATGAAAAACTGCTTTGCATTTTAAGTTTTTTTTTCTAGTGGTTCATGTTCTTTGTGGATTTAATTTCTGAATGATGTTCTATAATCTCACAAAAATAAATTAAAGGGGATTACACTTTCAATTTCATGAAGAGATTGGAAGAAAGGAGGAGAACTTTGGATGTTCGTGTATCTGAGGCAGCAATGTCACCCATGCAAGATTCTGAAATTAACACAAACTTCACTTACAAGGTAAAACAACACAAATGCATCCATTCCCATATCCAGCATAAACCTATAAACCTGTTCCATCTCAAATAAATCTAATCACGTAAGTAACTGCCTCTTCACAACCTACATACTTGCAAATGAAGTTAGTGTGACCCTTAATACAAAGGATTTGCCTTTTCAACATACCTATATAAAAAGCCGGGAAAGGGAACAAAATAATCCCTGCCAGGATACCCCCTCCTCTCTCCCCTTAGAAAAGAAACATGCCTTACTCAACATAATGAGCTTGATAACGACTTGTACAGATACATGTTCAAATTATGACAGAAATGTCTTAATTAAAAAATCTCACTGTTTCCTTGACATAGTTGTTCATTAGCTCACCATGACTTAAAAAAAAAAAAAAAAAAGTTTAAATCTCAGTTCATTCTAAGTCTGTTCTGTAAAAAAATATAGTTTTATTATTACTGTAGCTTTTCTTACCATTAGCAAACATCAGTGATTGCTGCATCAGCATGGACTTACAGCAAAAGCACAAAAAGGAACCATAAATTACATACTGAGTGGCAAAAGGGTTAGAGCTCAGAAATCAATATTTAAGCAGACAGGACAATTTCAGATACTGCACATGAAAGAATGTGGAGGAGGGAGTATCGCTTCGCTTTTTTTATGGCTATTATTCAGCTGCCTGAAATTCACCTCATCTCACGTAAAGTTGTGTGTTTTGTTTTTTCCTTGTTTTTATAGACTTTACCTCTTCTACTGTTGGTGTTACCATTGTATGGTGCACAGGTAATTTAGGTATTTCCAGTTGCACAACAGGTCCTGAACTACAAGTGGGATTGTGAATGCTTTTACTCTGCCATAAATTCAAAGTAGCTCACAGCTTTGCTTACACTTCCCCAAGAGGCATCATGTCTGATGTGACTCAAGTGAAAAGTCAGTACAGGGATGGGGAAGTAGTCCCTCAGATCATGAGGTACCCATCCACAAAGGGTTACTACAACACCTTGACCTCTGTTCATGGTATTTCTGAAGATTATTGCTGAGCAGTAATCTGCATCAGCAACCACTGGAAATTGCCAATTATATTACAGTCCCCCCGCTCCCCACCTCCATTTTGTCTTAACACTTCTTTTTCATACACCATCGTCTTACTCCTTCACTGCATTCCCCAACAGGGTGTGGGATCTATTTTTAGCTTTCTTTTTCTAACCAGCAACATGATTTCTTTTCCCTACTGCTAATCTGGCTTCTAGTATATCTCCTGCAGGCCATCCTGTAGTTACATTGTTGTTTCAATCTGGCATTCATTGGACTACTAAAAAATGATACATAGGTGAGTGGGACGGAAAAGCAAATAAGGTTTCCAGTCAGGTCAACCTACAGAAATGTCAAAGATAAAGAATAGAGCAGCCAAAAATGTGTGGCTGCAGTAGGAAGGAAAAGAAGGAAACCACCCAAACTTACACCAGATAGGAGAAGCCATGTAAACACAGAATAAGTACATGTACACTACTTGGCTTCTGTGGAAGGGTCCAGCCAAACAGTGCCAAACAGAAGGGACATAAATCACTAGATATACTTATACCATGCCATGCTTTGTGGGCAGGAGCAAGTGAGCTGTGCCCATGCTCTGAGCCAAATGAAGCCCCATGAGAAGCAGCACTATCTAAGCTCATGCCTGGCCCTCCACTATGCTACAATATAGCCAAATATCCAAAGGCGAGGTAAACAACTGTTACCTTCAGGAGGAATTTAAAAAAAAAGTCAGACTTTGAGAGAACACAACGGTAGGACAAGGGCACAACAGCAGTAGCCAGACAGTACTCAAAAGCTGGGCTGTCTTGTTCCTCTCCATTCAGGGAAGTAGGGAGAAACCAAACAAGTGCTATTCCTCAGCCACGCTTCAGGCTTCCAGCCTGAACACTGAACACTAAATGCCTCAATCTGCAACACCTTCTAAGCTGACAACATGCTATTCAAACTCTTTTTCCCTCAACGCTGAAAGGCTAGCACTATACCATTTTGCTTTTTGTCCACCCTTCACAACACTATCAAGATAGCAACTTCAGGTAACGCCACTTATGACATTCGCAGCTCCCCCATGCAGCAGCTGACTCCATAAACACCAATGAAACTTTTCCACATTTTGAGCCTGGGCTTTTGTGTAGCAGTGGTAAGAGCTTCCCAGAAATGGTCACAGTGATGGGCAGAGTGATTTGAATTTTTTGTGATGCTGACCACACTGCACCACGCTGCAGGGGGCTGCATCACGGGCAAGAATGCTGATGACTGCTGTGGTAACACCAGCACATGGTAATGTTTGTAACTTTTGGCACCAGCATGGCAGAGGTAGATTTGCCCAAGATTAACCTACTTCTTTGGAACTCTGAGGCAAACATGTTTTTCCACCTTGCTTTAACTTTTTACCCCAGATTCAGAAAAACTAACATGCTTCAGATACTCTACTAGGACAAAAAGGAGAAACGAAGGAATGTTTTTTTGGAAGGCAGCATTTTATGCAGCTTCTGTTGGTTTTCCCTATGCTCAAAGTAACAATCTGACAGGTTCTCAAATGTAACTGAGACCTATAAAATACACTCATTTGAGGCATATAAGCAAGTAAAAAGAGAAGTTATTCAAAAACAAATTATTTTTTTTTGGAAATCAATATTTCATAGAAGAAGAATTATGGTTGAACAAAATATTTTAACTTTAAAGGGAAAAAAAAAGAAACCAAGTATTACTCTAGCAGCTGGCCTTGAAGGTAAAGCATACTTGCTGTATTTGCACAAAATAATCTTTTTAAAATGTTCTTTCAGTACCTAAAGGAAACAGAATAAATCCATCTGTGTCAATGAATGGAAAAACAGCACACACATGTTACTTATATGAGTCATTTCTATTACTACAAAAACCTTACTTTTACTAATCCTATGTCGAAAGTTCCCGATTAAAAAAAAAAAAAAAAAAAAAAAAAAAAAAAGACAGCTTATCTAAATGTACAAAAGCACTGCATCAACTGTAAAGCCTTCCCTGTGCCCCTCCTCTCTCCACTTTATACCAAATTAAGCGTGCTTGAGAACAACAGGGAAACCTTGGAATTGGTCAATACATTGATTAATGCACTGTGCATAGCAAGCCAAATAAGATCAGGATGTTTACAGGTGTACTTTTGGTGTACATTAATTGCACTGCACTAACAAGGTAGGCTGCTTTCTGTTAAAGATGCTGCTTACAAATAATACAGACAAGAAACCAACCATAAAGGTTTCTGAGTAAGAAGAGCAGTAAAATATGCTCTTTCTGATAACAGAAGTACATCAAATTATTTAGGCTCTTTAGTATATTGACTACTTAAACAGCACACAAATACCAGTTAACATTTGGTACCAAGGAGTGAGTGTATGAAGACTGCAATATGAAGGAAGACAAAAAAAAAAAAAAAAAAAAAATCTCAGTTTAAATTAAGCATATCTACCCCATCACATAAAGCAATTTAAAAGGAGGAGAGAAACAGAAATTCTTAGCAGCCCCAAACACAGATCCAAGCTTTTACAGTTCATTTCATACGTAATGATCCAGATAAGCTTTCAATGGTCAAACTTTAAAACCACTACCTTCCTGAACTGCATTTGCCAATCCATGGATCAGTAAATAAATTCCCTTGTGCACAGTTTCTCTGATCTATTACCTTTATACTAGCAATGCAACCCATACAGCTGCTAAACCTTAGGAAGTTAGTAGTAATCTGCTCAGTGGACTGGTAAACTTTGTTAGTCTGTCTATTAAAATAACAAGACACCAAAAGTGTTCTGCTTGAACTTCACTCTTCTGTAGTGTAATACAGCAAGCTAGCTGGTGTCTCCATGGAAGAGCTCAGGAAACCATGGTGAGCTTAGTGTTCTCCACCTATTTGCAGAGCTCTCTTCTTTCAAAAGCCTCAAGAAACACATGGCTTTCACCAGGCATTGCTACCCCATTAACATTTGTCTTATGGCAACCATTCATACCCATACAATTTAAATTTATTTATGGGTTGGTGGTTTCATTTCTACAGGAGAAAAATCAGGTTTAAGTGAAGTAAAAGGCCAAAAGTCTCATCTATACGACCTACACATTACAGCTTTCCTTCCTGAGCCATGTTCATACAAAAATCTATATTAAAATACAAATTTCATGACCTTCTACCTCCCCTCTCTCATTTATACACTTCATGAACATGCTGGTCCTGTACAGAAATTCATTTTGGGTCATGCAGGTGACACAAAAGCTATTTCATTTCTGTAAAAGGCAGAACTTAAATGGTGCACAGCTGACCTTCCAGATCACAACAAATATCTCAACTCTAATCGTACAGGAAAATTAAAGTCACACGCAAATTTAAGCGTGTAATTCTTAAATTTCTTTCAGGTGCCCCAGAGGTTTACCTGACCCTTGAACCCACCCACAACTCTTTCTACAGCCACACAATGAACTGGATCAACGAACTGACCTGTTCCAAATTTATTTTTTTTCCTGAGTTATTATTTTTAATTCACACCAGTTCCTGACCCAATTTGCTGCACGATCACACACATGTCAGAGCAACTGGGAGCAGGAAGCAAACTGAGAATGCCTCTGGGAATGACAGGATACGGAAATGAGCAGCCACAGACGTTCTGCCTAAAACCCATATAAAAGTAATTACCATGAAAGTGTGGCCTAAGATTACTTGTCAACACACTTCTTCCCATTCACATTGCCCTTCATAGTGTATGTTCTCCATTCTGAGTTAACCATGCAGTCTTCCACTAGGGAGCCCAAAACTTCAGCCTAAACCTGAATCTTCAATTTTTTACCATTCAAAGCTGTTACGCTCAATACTTATTTATTTCCAAAGAGCAGTGAGTTTAGTTTTATTCTTAAAAATGGGCCAACATGCAAGGTCATAAGTGATTTCTGCAAAGTCAAAATTAATCCCTGCAATATTCTTTGCAGTAAAGAAATAAACTTTGCATTTGTGAAACAATCTAATACTAAGGCACATCTGTAGAGATTTAATTTGTTCTCCTTTAGTCATGCTAAACAGTAAGTGCAACTAAGGACTTCCCCCACTATGCCTAATTTATTTTCCTTGGATTTCTAGAACACAAAATTGCCATATATCCAATCTGGGAACATTATCCATCTGAAAGATCGGAAATAAGATGTCCGTCTCAGCACGCTGCTATTGTCCACTATAATTTAGACATTCCTCAAATTGCATTTGTATCCAGGAGGGTAATAGCCCTCACATTAAAAAAGCCCTTCATTAAGTGGCTCCCCATCATGCAGGCCATTACAGACTTTCATGCCCTGACCCTGCATAGCCTCAGAGTTATTCTGCTTTTAATAGGCAAAACAAACCCCACCTTCTCTATCTAAGGGTAAAACTATCAGTAAATATATTAACGTGGATAAAACCACCCCTTCACAAATCCCCAGTGACATATGAAAACACTATTATTTATGTAGTCTCCTATAAAATGAATTCATACACACATTATAAATACTTCCCTAATACAAATGGAAAAAATCCATATCAAAATTGGATTTCATCTTAACAGCAATCTCTAACTTCTATCTTGTACTGTACAATGTATAAAAGACATACATCTGAAAACCTATGCTTGCTCTAAAGGGCTTGCTTCAACATGCAGAAGATGTCTCTTCAGAATTACAAAGACCATCAGGTAAATACTTTGACTACATTTTCATCACTGTGTCTACAAAAATGTAATACTTGCCTCACACAAAAATATAACCTTGTCTCATACAAAATGCAGATTTCGAGTTGTGGAACTATTTCTACACAAGGAACTAGATAGACAGGCCACTGAACCCAGAAATTATGATGTTGGGAGAAGAGTGCGTGTTTTAAAGGTGCATGCATATTATAAAAGTATCCAAAAAATGGAATGGCATGGAGAAGGTGATTAGGAATCATATTTGCTCCCTTTCTGTTGCAATATAAGGTATCAACACACATCAGATAGAAATAGCACGTAAACCAATTGGTAAGAAGAGATGCTTCTCCCCATAATTTGTAACTAGTGTTGGCACTGTTACTGAAGTCCACCGTACGTTGTACAGGAACTCACAAAGAGTAAAACAAAGCTGTCAAGGAAAAATATGAATTCATTGAGAACATTAAAAATAAAGACTGTTTCTGGTTGAGGAAATTCCTAAATACTGAGCAGCTGGGAACTGGGAGAGTATGCTAGGGAATTATTAGCACACAGTCACCTTTCTTCTACAGCCCTTCCCTAGGCAAGGTCTAATGGCCACTCTCAAAAGCAGCGGATCATCAGCTTGATCTAGCACAGTCACTTTTATATGATCAGATGTTTTCCAAGCTTTTAATAGGTAATCCAAAAGGTTTTGTCATGTAAGCTGCAGTTCTAACCATTTACAAGTTGGTATTTAAAGCTGTATGCAACCGCCTGCCTTAACTATTCATTTTATTTCTAAATTAATCATCACGTGCACTTATTTTTCCCATAATAGGAGTTAAGTGGCTTTTGCCTTCACTCATAATTTGTGAAATATAATGTAGGTCAGTACAAAAAAAAAAATCAGAAGTTGCTTTAATTACTCAGAAGTAATTATACTTGTCTTACCAATAATGATTACTATTACTACACCTGCAAAATGCTTTCCATTATGACAAGCTTTCACATTTTCACAGCACTCCATAACATGTGCCATTAGGTCTGAAATTTCCTATGATTTATCCTTCTCCAAAGGAAAACATTGAATTAAAACACTTCCTTGAATCAAAAGAAAATCATGAACTCTATACCCACATTTCTCCCTTTTTCCATTTTAACCTGTCTTTTTCTCCTTCCCCCCTCCTCCCAGCCCCCCTAAGACTTTCTGAATGTATTAAAGACTAAAAATTGACATTTGAAAATTGAGCATAATATTCTATGACTACAATGATTCTGGGTGAATCTGGTAAAGTTAGAGCCCTGAAAGCTGCACAGTCAGCATAAGGGCATTACCTTTTTACAAACTGTTAAAACAGTGCTCCTGCGGAGATAAAGCTGTACTGGAACATATATTTTTCCAGCTAAGGGCAAGGCTAGGACATTGGATTGGATTCCCAAGAGATATAAGAGATGAAGACTGTAAACACTGCAAAGGATGTCCACAGAGAGGACTTCAAAACAAGAATTAAGAGGCTTTGTGACCATCTAAATGATTATATAGCCTGAGGAGAAAAGATGGGGAGACAACGGACTCCACCCTAGGACTTCAGTTTCTGCACTGCTCTGGGAAACCCATTTCTCCTCTCATTTGCACACTGCACGGGAAAAGTGGGCTAACTCTGATCCCTAGGAGATCCCTAGCTTCCATCAGAAGCATAGGAAAAAAAATAAAATTCAGGTAGTAGTTTAATTTTACCTGTTCCTTCATTACCACACCTTATTCTACTTAGATAACTTCTTGAGTAGTGCTGTCTAACCTCAAGTTTCAACAGTAATCAGGAAAGGTGGAAAAAAATGCATAGAAGATTATTACATACAGTTATTTCCCTTCTGCTTTTGCTTAAATCCTCCTACTGCTCCACTTCCTGCAAACCCACCAAAGAAATTCAATGCTCATATCAGAACTGTTACATTCTTTGATTTAATTTAAAACTGAAGATTGTACTACTTCAAACACAAATGAGGGATACAGCATAAATTTGCAGTCTGAAAGTGGTGAACTTCTTAATGGTATCTCATCAGATGAGACTGTTTGATCACTTGTAGTCTGGAATTCTAACCAAAAGAAAAAGCAAAAATCAGAGAGCCATTTTTGTATCTGTTTTAGATCATCTCCAAAACACTATACTGTCAGTTTTTATTAAGCAGCCACAATTTCACAGAGATGCTTAAAAAAAACAACCAAACCAAACCAAACCAAACCAAACCAAAACAAAAAACACACTTCCCCCAGAAGGATAGGAAGCATAGGAGATGGGTCTGTAGCAGAACTAAACAGAATTCAGAGAGCATCGTGTCATTTCCTTCTGAAGACCGTCTATGGATGATAGGTATGTTGTTTTGGAGATGCAAGAAGAAGCTATCTTGTCATTAGATTCAATCAAAACAAAAATCCTCAAATTGCTGTTCTTCCTATGCAAGATGTACCTGAAGTCTGAGAATACCAGATTGTGGATTTTTTTTTTTTTTTTTTTTTTTTTTTTTTTTTACAAAACGGTGTTTCCACGGCAATTAAAATAACCACAGCATTTTAACAGAGCACCTAACTCTGAAAAACGTAAACTGAAAAGTGACTATGTTTTGCCTTCCTAATGGAGATATTATTTTGAATTTGTTAATACAAGACCTTCAGCATCATGAAGGCAGATGCTTCATGGCTTAAACTCTTCCACACACCAACCTGAAGCACCAAGCACTCCATTAAATAAAGCATGGAGCTTGCTTAATACATTAACCTATTTTGTAAGACATAGGGCATGATAACAGCAGCTCGTGTCAGTGACTCCAAAGTAGGGGGAACCCAGCTATTTAGCAGTTAAAAAGCAAAATTACATATACTAACAGCCATTAATAATCCAAAATAATACATAAAAAGCAGTGAAGAAATGGTGAAGAGGTTAGGTTGCTTCTGTGTGGCAACATTTCCCACTCCTCCTCCACACATATCTCTCTTCACAAAACCTTTTAGATACAAATAAAATAGCCATGACCTTTTTTCCTCCTCTGCATGATTAATTACTTAATGTACTATTAATTGGAAAATGTAGCTGAATTTCAAATGCTTTCATTTTCTCAGCATATCATGCTGTCTGGGAAGCACCGATTAAGCTGTTCATCAAAGGTGAGCACGCAAGGTCATGTAGGCTGTACCTCTTCAGTTATTCATTACCTGTCCTAAATACTAATTAACAACAGCAATATTTCCATAAATCAAAGCTTCTCTGATTACTTTCAGATGATGAGCAGTTTGGATGGGGGAGGGGGCCACAACGATAGTATGGATTTTTGCATGTATCCTTTATTCTAATGCATGCCTGAATAATTCAATCAATACATTGGCTGTCATTTAAGACAGAATTTAACCATGAGTCAACAGGAATTACATGCAGAATAAAAAAGTTAACACTTCCTTTCCCTCTTCTTTATGTCCCCCCTCAACCCCACTTTAGAAGGGGGATTTCATCTAAGGTCTCTCAATTAACAAGATTTACTGTTATAATTATTAGTTTTATTTCTTCTTATTACCACCATTACAAAGTTTAAATTGGAAATCACAGAGCACAGCCCTGAGGCCATATTCAATGAGGTTCTGAAGTTTTTAATAGAGAAGCTTATTCCTTCAGTGTCCCTGGGGTTTCTCACCTTGAGGCATCTCAGGTGGCAAATAGTGAGGCTCTTGAGCGCTGACATGTACCCAGTCAAAGTCATCATACAAGTCTTGATGGTAATCACAGGGCCCAGGACCATCATCAAACGTACATCCCCCTAGGGAAGAAACATGTTATTAGTTACAATTGTATGGTTATTTAAAAGCAGAGATCTTTCAGGATTCATGCCGAGGTGTTTGACCTGTGCTCAGTACAACTACAGAGCCCACACAGCCCATGGCACAGCTCACAAGCTTCCCTGTGCAAAGCTCAAGTCTTCAAGCAGATCATCCATCACTGTTACTCTCTTTTTACATCTCTGCTTCCTGCAGCCAGTTTCTCCCAAAAGTACCTTCTGTCAGAGCAGGAAATCACAGGCTGTGTCCCTGATCCCAGGTGAAACCTGGCTCAACATCTGCAGGACAGAGAGCAACAGGTTGCCTGGACCAAGGGGAAAACAGAAAGCAATGGACGAGGCTAGGAAACTAATGGTGAAAATCAACAACCCTGATGCAATGAAAGCATACCAAGTCTAGACATCAAGTACAAGGATAAATACTGTGCCCAAAACAAAAGCAGTCAGGAAGTATAAGTACAGCTACATAGAAATGAAATAATTACTGCAGAATGAATTTGATAATCTTGCTTAATTAAATCAATCTAGAATAACAGAATGAAAATTAAAGGTGCTTTTTCAGGGTTACATAAACACCAGATATGAAAACCTTACAACAAAAGTTATGAGGAGAAGTGACAGGCAGAAAGAAGGAAAATAATATAAAAGATGGAAGGGAAAAAAAAATACATATATAACACGATAATGTGTCTGCCCTGTTTCAAGCTACATTTTCCAGTGAAAGCAATTAAGTAGGGTGAGAAAAAGAGAGAAGAAAACATGATGATCAGAAGAGGAGGTCAAGGTTTGAGACAGAAGAAACAAAAGAATCAAAAGAACCCAGTCAAAGAAAAGTAGAGCATAAACACAAGAAAATACAGATGTCATGCACACAACTTTGAAGCATTTTATCTCCATTCATGGCAAGCAGCGCTTGAGTTTGCTCCTTCTACTCAAAGATAGCTGGAGAAACTGAAACAGTGAAAGAGAAAATACATAGCATTCATCTTTATTTAGGCAGTATTTTTAAATTCAGAAAAGAAGTTATATAAGAACTCAAGAGATAAACATCTCTTGGAAATCAGGGGAGACACTTCTTGAATCCTCTCCTCCCTGTCCTCAGTAGGTTGGGCATATCAATCCAAATAAGAGCTGTTACAACCAAAAACGCTCCTTTAGAAGAGTAAGTCAGAGGACACACCTGAAGAATAACAGGAACATTTGTTTTTACTCCACTGTCCATCTGACTTTTAAATACAAAATATGAAACAAATATTGCAGGTTCCAAGAACAAACAAAGACCATTATGGTAAATACCAGTGTCACCCTAAGATGAGTCACCTCCACACCATGTCTGGTGAGTGCTCTCAGCAGCCCACGCTACACCCCAGAAGAAAATGTGATGGAGGTGGGAAAGAGGGAGGATGACAATAACGAAGAACTACTGTCATTCCTGCTTACTGAACACACACAGATGGCCTGGAATGAGGACTGGCCAGAGAATAAGGAAAGGAGGACGGGGCACGTGTATCATCAGATTGAGAGTAAAATATTTTTAACTGCTCACAATGGAGTATTTAGCTTTCACATAAGAGGAAGAGAGTTTACAGAACCAAAGTGTTCATATTTGAGCATGTCCTTCTTACTTAGTTGTAGCAGCAAATCTAGACTGTGACAGTGTCCCCAACAGAGATTATGTTGCATCTTCAGTGAGAGAGAACTCAATTCCCACAGTTGTGGGATTCATTCAAAACTTGTCACTTTGAATTAATGACAAAACAGCCTAAGTTCTAGCTAATTCTACTTCTCTGAAAACACTGTCAGATACTCATCCCAGGACGTCCCTTTGACTGCTTGTTAAGCAGTGTGTTGGCCAGTTAAGGATGCCAGGAGGGAAAAGAAACCTCTACATTCTAGAAAAATTCCTGCTAAAGCCCTGTGCCGTAAAACTTTACAGCTTCACATTCAGTTCCACTTCAGCAAAACCTTCTAAAATGTTACACTGCAAGAACATAAACACAACAACAACGGAACCAACATTCCATACTCTGTACTGAGTTGATCAGTGTCATTGTCAGACTGTTGAGTGCAAAAGGAGAAATATTTATGCATCAAAGGAACATTTACGCCTTCAGAAGTTCCAACTCCAATGCCCTATTACCACCAAGAGACTTTTCTAATTAACATCTATCATTATAAAGCCAGAAAGGCTGAGAACATAAATCTTGTTCTTTGATTTAACTTACAATACACTGCTATGATCACTCTACAGCAAAAATGTACATTTCCTTCGACATTTAATTGATAAATGAATAGCAGTTTCCCTTAAAGGGAAGTTATCACTGTCTGCTGTCCCAGCACCAAAATGACATATGGCTTTGAAGCACATGCCTGCAGGGCACCCATTACCCTTTTTAATGGTTTAAGTGCCCTCAGTATATAAATTTAAACTACCAATGAATCTTGCAGACTCATTTGGAAGATGAATGTTCTTAATTGCTCGTCTTTGTGCCCACTATTAATTTTAGTTATCAGGTTCTGATTAGTAATAACAACGAGCCTGTTAACACACAGCAGGCAACCCAAAGCTCCTCATGTGTAGCACACCACCGCTGCATCAACAAAACAAGCCAGCGTCCTTTTATTGTGTACACACCAACAAAGTTTATCAAGATGGATTATTGACCCACTACAAAATCCACCCCGTACAACTGCTAAAACCAATGGCTTCTCCTCATGGGGTACACCTCCTCCTCTTACCAACAAAACTTGACATTTCCAGGCAAGTGAAGTAAAAGTCAGTGCTGTAGCTATTTATTCAGTATAACACGATGAGGCTTTTTAAACCCCTGCAGGTTACTTCCTATGATTTAAAGCATGTGCAAATTTGGATCTCCTCTTCTCTGTCTTAACTGTCAATCGCCTGCACACTATTTATGTAACTCTGGGTACTTGGCAATAAACCCCATGGAATGAGCTGTGAGGAAAACTACAAGGAGAAGAGGTGATGGATGGATGAAGTATTTTGTTCCCGGTCATTTATTCAAAACTGCATACATCTTAACTCAATATTTAATCACCTAAATCTAAAACCACATCTGACAGAAATATTCCATAGTTCAGGATTTCTTAGCACCCTAATTCACTTCCTGGGCTGCTGTTCACAGTAGCATTGGTACTGTGAGCAATTGGTACAGTAGCAATGCTCATTGTTTGCAGAAGAAAGAAGATAGACTAGATGAATGCTTAGTACTTTCCAGTGAGGTTCAGCAGCTGAAATCAAATACATATTGCTATCTCCTGTCTAACATTTTGCAAAGAGTCTGCTTATCTTCTACAAATGACAAGTTAGAAATCACCAGCTCTGACAATTGCAACTGTCCCCAAAACTCAATAAAAAGGTACTCCACTACCAACCACTGTCCAGTTCCATATCACCACTACCTTCCTTTCATTACATCTGATTTTTAACCTACAATATATCTTTAATACTACCCTGCTAATGGAATTCGTGCATATCTATTAGCACACACAGCACGCCACGAACATTGATTTGTGCACCTCTGCTCAATATCTCAGCAGGAAGCACACAACACTGACATTCAAATGCTCTTGGACCTTGCAGTACCTAAATCCAGATTTACCTTACATTTCTAATACCATCCATGAGAAAAAGGCAGCATTGGGATCAAAACATTAGACCAGACTTGTCCAACCTCAACAGCCCAGTGTTGGCTTGGAGATGGGCACACAAGGGAGCCAGCATCCTCCCTTCAAATGATGTTGCCATCAGATGTGGCCATGGTCCAGAAGGGCCAGAGAGGGTCGGCTGAGGGGGCAACCCAGCCCTGGCTTCAGAGGAGCCGAGGCTAAGGCTTGACAGCTAGAAGAAAATGAGGCAGTCCAGCAGAAACACATAGTCTGTTGACAGCACTGCTGTAAATGTAAGGTAAGAAAACAGAAGGAATTTAAAATCTGGATGGTTATTTTGTCAAACTGCTGAATGCATTTTAGGTCAACTCAATTTGTTGGGTTTTTGAAGAAGTATCTGGGAAACATTCATATTCTACTGAAGCCAAGCAAATCAACAATTTTCTGTTTCCATTATCTTTTCCCATAAGCTTCACTATGTTATTAACTTCAGGTTAAGCACACCTAGAATTCTCACACTTTCCTTTTCAATATCCTTCAAATAGAAGTGATAAATCATGATGGCCTCATAAAAATTTCCTGACTACATGCCCATTTTCATTTATAAAAGATAAAGAATCTTTAATGTTCATTATAAAAAGAAAAATATTAATATCGCACACCAAACTCTGGAAAAATAAATTAAAGTTCCACAAAATAATGTCATTAAGATTAACCCAAATTTAATCTCAAAATCCTTAAGATTAACCTAAATTTAAAAAATATCATATTGGTCAGGTTTACACATCACCTATAAAAAGGTATTTAAAGACACTTAAATTCAAAAACAAATTACTTTCTTCGTTTGTTTTTAATATTAGTGTGATATTTATTTAGCAGTACTTAGTACTGCTCTGATTTTGATATCTCCTACATCTTTTTATATAAACCCAGAAAAGATGGACTGAGTCATTTTTTCCCCTATGAGGATTAAAAAAAAAAAAAAAAAGAATTGCCTGCCTGTAACACCCCCCAATAAATATCCAGTACAACTTTCCTGTGGCCTTCCAGCTCAATAGCTCAGGTCAGAAAACTGATTCAGATTTTGAATGAATTATTTTTGTCTAAAAATTCAAATATCATCACTACAGTCCCTAGAGACCACATCACTTCAACTATTTAGAAGAGAAACAGTCGGTTTTAAGTGTTTTGCACACCAAAATTTCATGTAATGTAATATATCCATAAAAGTTATTAGGAATGGCATTATAGGAATACTATACTGGAGATCTAATGACTTCTAGATGAACAAAACTACTCCCCACATACCACCTAAAAATTCTGTATGCCAGTTTTCATATTTAATTAGACATTAACAACTCCAGTGCCCTTTAAAATATACTCAGAAAAGCAATGCAGAAAAACTACCCAAAACATTCAGGTAATACCAAATGATAAAAGAAGCTGATGAAGAATAATACACATTTACCAGCCATTTCTTGTACCATCTTCAATTATATATACATTTTTTATTTTTATTTTTTTAATAAAAAAAGACCTTTAGTATCCAAGGAGTAGGGGAAGGGTATGGCTAGACTTTTCTTATCTGACAAAGAATATGTAACAACAGAAACAAGGTATGAATTTTGAAGTCTCCTATAGTAACCTTATCTAGCTACTCGAAGTCCCAAACACATTCTCACCCAACCTGGCACTAAATTTCAGAAATTAGTAACAAAGCAATGAAAGGCTTTCTGGTACATTATGGTACATTTCTGGTACATTCTGGTTTTGGCACCAGGCTAGACAGAAGGGACTGAGAGATAGTACTCTAGTACCTGATCTGACTGGTTTCTTAAACTAATTGATTTTACACGTGCTCTTCACTACTGATTTCTATAACCTATCAGCATTACAAAGGCATTTTTCTGCCATGGAATGACATGTATAGAAGGACAGCTGAAAGAACACATACTGAGTGTTTATTTTTGAGATTTATTATTGTATCTCACTACCTCTGGTGTTATGCAAAATATACTAGTAACATATTGAATGTCATGTTCCTCAGTTTTAAAGAGTTGGTTTTAAAGCCAGAATTTCACCCACCAAAACCAAGCAGATGACTAAGATGAGTGGGGGAAAAAATATAGTATAAAAGAACAGTTATATTACACACACACACACACAAAAAAAAAAAAAAAAAAAAAAAAAAAAAAAAAAAAAACCTTTCTTCATCGTAACTTTTGCTTTATACAGGGATCTGTTACCAATGGTTTCTTTGGGACTCATATGTATGAACGTGTCATACCAGGAATGAAATACCCTTTTCTCATCCAGTTCAAATGACTTGTTGGAACAAATTGCTCCTTTTATTCAACATCATGCTTTTATTTTTTTTTCCTACCACCTGCTGCAAAAGCATAATGACTACCTCTAAATCTATCAAAGTAGATAGCTCCATGGTAAGAAGCCAGTACAAAATTATGTTTATCTGGGATGTCAGATAAAAGTCCTGTGAAAATTTAATTTTTCTGCTCACACTGATTGGTGAATTTGAAGCTTGAAGAGGACAGAGGCACTGTATCAGGTCTCTTGTCAGTCATATATCCAGGAACAGGTACTGCATTTAAAATCACCTATCCACCATATTAATTTACCTGTTTCTGTCACAGTATGCCTCAAAGCACAGAATGTTTTCCTCTTTTCAAGGCCCCACATTATTTCTGTTACAATCATTCTAAAACACACTGAGTGCAGAGCATTCATATATTAAAGAATATACTATGAATTGTTGTTAATGCAGTGTGAGAATAAATTTTAATGACTTATGTTTAAATGCTTATGTTCAGTATTGCCTATTAAAATACAACTGAAATAACCTTAATTAACTTATAGCATCTAAAAATACAGGAGGTCAGAAATTCTACTTAATTTAAAAAAAAAAAAAAAAAAAAAAAAAAAGAAAGAAAGAAAAAAACATGAAAACTGTGGCACTTAAAGAAAATGACAGGTTCTCCTTCATTACAGAGAGAAGCAATACGAAGCACTAACAATATTTATCTTCTTTGCAATGATATCTCATTTTGTAGTACTGGAATTCATTATACAAAGCATGACTGATTATAGTTAAGAGCAATGAATGTCAAGTAAACTCAATTACTTGCAAATACCTTTTAAAATTTTTTAGCTTTGTTCTCACTATCAGTATGTTTTAATCATCCTCTTAACTTATTAACTTGAACATGGAACTCTAGGTCTCATCCGGAAACACCAGTGGAATATAAACAGTAATAGCTTAAAAGGAAACATGTCTGATTATTCTTAAAGCAGTTTTATTTGATTTTCAATGTAATGCTTGTGTTGGTGTTAGAAGAGTCAAGATAATCTAAAATAGACGTAAATATTTCAGAATAGTAAGTTCACAAGACCACTCCTAAATCACTATATGATATAAATCACTTTGACATCAAAAATCAACCACACACCTAACAGCCATAAAGCAGTACCATAACTTATAAAAGCAAAAAAATAAAATAAGGTCATAACCAAGTCCCATTTATACATATATTTTTCATTTTGTATCCATCTTCCATATTCCTTATTACTAGCATGCAGTAGCTTATTTTAGAAAGGAAAAGATGGGAATTTGAGAAATACTAGGTACAAATTAGAAAGAATGCAGGGGGCCTCACACAGACAGACTTCCTTTCCTACCACCATCAGGAAAAGATGCCACTATTAATCCTAGCATTTATCCTAACCCAGATTTTGGGAGAGAATGAAGATTCTCAGTGAGACGTAGCCTACCTGGCCGCGCCATTTATTAGATGGCTTCTATTGAAATTGGTTCTTTCGCTCTACACTATGTCTGGAAATGCTTTCTTCATCTCTGATTTTAAAAGGTACAATATTGATAGGTAGCAAGAAAACTTTCCATGCTTTCCCATCAGTGAACATGATGAAAAAGAGAAGGAGATGAAGGGGGAAGAAGATCAGGGTCTACTACACTGTCTGTACTTCAGTTTCTAAGAGAAGCAAAATCTAATCTGAACAAAAGTGCCTTTAAATTTCTTCCTGTTCTCCAGGGAAGGGGAGGCTTTCTGTTCTTTATCAGAGGAGGCCAGAACTGCTAGCTGTGGAGAGTTACAGTTGTACGACTTGTTTATCATGCTTCCTTCATCCTTACCTGGCATGAGCATGGCAATAAAGAGCAAATAGCCATATGCATGTAGATCACTTTACAATACTGAAGCTACCAGGACATTTCCCATGTCAGCTCACAAGGTATTCCTAAAACTATTAAAAGATTCAACAATTTCATAAAGCTATGAACAGACTTTCATTAATACACAAGTGTCAACATCCACAAAACACCATGGATATTTTGTATAGCACATAGGCTGTGAGGTTTAGTATTCCTCCTGCGCACTGAGCAGACTTCTGACCAATCGCACTGGTGACAGAGATACACCATTTGAATACAAATACTGGGGGGATAAGGTGGGGTAAAGTCATATCATATTTTTGTGACTCTACCAAGAATCAGAAAAATGCCAGCAAGTAAATCCTATGTCTTCAAAGACAATTGAGAGCTCCAAAGTGAAATCAATCACTTTGATTATTTATGGCTATGTGGTCTTAGAATGCTACTTCCAAAAATAACACCCTTTTTAAAGGCATTGTTAATGCTTATTTATAGAAAATCTTACGTAAATATCACATCCTCTGGCATTTCTCTTAAATGTTCTCACAATATGCTGTTAAAAGTTAATGGATAAGAATGTGATCAAACTCAGTAGGAGTGCTGAGTGAAGACAGCCCAACATTCATTACATTAAATCACAAAATCTTCTATAGATTCAGAGTGCTAGATTATTTGTAGCCTGCTCACCAAGACAAAAAGGTGAAACAAGGACTTGGAAGGAAAAAGTTTACAGCTAACTTTTAGCTCTACTAATCATGTCAGCAATTCAACCAGGAAAAGGAAAAAAAAAAAAGAAAAAAAAAGGCCTAACAACTACATCAGCCACCCTATTAAAATTTTGACAGTTTAACCATAAAATATGGTGACAGGGGAAAATAGGTTAATTAAAATTTCTTCTGAAAACCATCTCTTATTGAGAGCAGATACAGGTATCAAAATTTTGCCTAGCAGAATAAGGCATGAGTTTCCAGCTGGGCAGTAGGAGTCACCATGCAACACAGAAAGGAGTCATATCTGAGGTCAACATGAACTACCAGAAGCTATTTCAATGCCAGTGCAGAAGTCAAACGAATGAGGAAATAAGGGAAGAGTGCATAAATTATATACACCAAACTATAAAAGCAGTTCAAGGAACAGAAGGACAAACAGCTCATAAGGAATATGGTCAACATGAAAGCTGAGGACTTCCTAGGAGGAGGTGAGCATTAGGTGAAACAATTACAGAAATTACTCCCCATTCCTGCCATTGACAAGGATGGGCAAATAGAAAGTCCAGTAACAAGAAAATAAACTCTTAAGTAAAAAGAAAACAAGAATGGGGTAAGTAAGGGAAAAAGGAAAAAGAAAAAAAGCTTGTGAGATGCGAAGATGTGACTGTACAAAGCAAGAAACTGAGGCAGAAAATAATTCTAATTAATACAGTGCTAGAAAACTGTATTTGTGTTCAGAGTCCTTGTGAAATATGCACAGTGTTTTCAATAAAATTGAGGAGTTCTGCTTTGATGAGACTGTGCATAAAAATGTAAATGGTCATGCAAAAAGGAAGATCCAATTAAATACAAGGAAATGAAAACAACTGATGTTGAAAATGATGTAACCTGTTAAAAAAGATCATTTCTGAAGCCATTGAAGGAGCTAAGTCCAATAAGCTGGAGAGGTGACTGAAGAGTCCAGGCATGGTATAAATCCAGAGTCACAGGAGAAAAGGATAACAGGAACCTCTCAGAGAAGATCTTTCAAGATATGACACAAAGATACATGAAGAATTATGCTAGCAATGAATCAAAGAACTCAGGCAAATGATTGAGAGGAGTAAGGTATAATATTGAGATCAAGAGAATCTTTTTACACACAGGCACTGCTGAACTAAAAGCCAAATCTTTTTACATCATAAGGATACATCCCCTTTGCACTTAATGCTCTAGTCTCCCATGGTACAGCAAGAAAACGGTCATAAACCTTTTTAATCAGAACATGGCACTTCAAATCTTCTCATGCAATCCAGCAATATTCTCATGAAAGAAAGGCAAGAAAAAAGAACAACGTATTTTGAAAACACAGACATTCTATGAGTTCGAATAAGCACTGGAACAGGCTGCCAGTGAGGCTGTGGAGTCTCCTATGGAGATACTCAAAACCAGCATGGGTGTGGGTCCTGTGCAACGTGCTCTACATGACTCTGCTTGGCAGGGGTCATAATCGACCTCCAGAGGTCCCTTCTAACCTCAACCATTCTGTGACTCTGTTTCTATATCCACACAGCAAAGTTTTGAAATTTAAAGAAGGATTTGCTGAGATACAGATCAGCAAATGGCAGATTTCAGGTGGACTGCCCCCCCATTATATACAAAATCGCTGAAGTTGGAAGGAAGCTCTGGACACCATTTCCCTGCTAAGCAGGGCCACCCAGAGCAAGGAGCCCAGGACCCTGTTCAGATAGCTTTTGAAGATCTCCAAGGAGGAAATTCCACAGCCTCTCTGGGCAGCCTGTACCAGTGCTTGCACAGTTTTTACCTGCACAGCAAAAAACAAAAACAAACAAACAAAAACAAAAACAAACAAACAAACAAAAAACCTTTTCCATTGTGTTCAGAGGAAGCCTCTTATGTTTCAGTTTGTGCTCGTGGCCTCTTGTCCTCTTGTCCTTGCACTGAACACCACTGAAAATAGCCTGGTCCCATCTTCTTTGTACCTTTCCTTGAGTATTTTTAGACAGTGGTGAGATTCCCCCAAGCCTTCTCTTCCGAAGAAGCTGAACAGTCCCAGCTCTCTCAGCCTTTCCTCACAGGAGAGGTGTTCCAGTCCCTTCATCATCTTGGTGGACCTTTGCTGGACCCTTCACACCTGTCTTGTACTGGTGAGCCCAGTACTGGACACAGTACTCCAGGTGTGGCCTCACAAGTTCTAGATAGAGGGGAAGCATCAACCTCCTTCAACCTGCTGGCAACACTCCTCCTACTGCAGCCCAGGATACTATTAGTCTTGCTTGTGACTAGGGTTAATTACTGGTTCATGTTTCAACTTGGTGTCCACCAGGAACTCCAACTCCTTTTCTGCAAAGTTGCTTTCCAGCTGACTGACCCCCAGAATATACTGGTATTGGGAGTTGCACCTACCAAGGTGCAGGACTTTACTGAGATTCATGAGTTTCTTATTAACTCATTTTTCTATTTTTCCTTTTGAGGCCTCTCTGGATAGCAACATGACCTTCTCATATATCAGCCACCTCCCCCAGTTCTGTTTCATCTGCAGACTTGCTGAAGGTGCACTCTGCCCCATCATCCAAATTATTAATGAAGATGTTAAACAGGACTGGGCCCAGTATTGACCCCTAGGGTACACTACTAGTTATGGATCTCCAGCTAGACTTTGTTTTTTGTGAGATCTTCATAGACAAACTGATGAAATGCAGGTTAGATAATACATGTACAATGAGGTGGATCATGAACTGGCAGGCTCAGAGCATGGTGATCAATGGAACAGTATCAAAGCCTTACTGACATCTAGGTAGATGATATTTGCTGTAGTCTTTCATGTGCCTGGAAATGGTTTCCGGACCAGTTGTTCCATCGCATTTGCAGGGATTGAGGTGAGGCTGAACAGCCTGGACTTCCCTAGGTCCTCCCTTTTGTCCAACCTCGTATTGTTTGAAATACTGCCTTATCTTAAACTTCTCTCAGTAATACTTCACGTTTCTCTGATAGCAAGATGAAGCTCTGCACAGCCTTTCAAGTTTTAACACATTTTATTCAATCACACAGACCAGTATAATGTAGCCCATTGCACTACATTGCTTACACACGGACTATAAAGAATCAGAGGAAAGCTAGAGATAAAACCCTGAATTGTAAAGATATATATATATATATTAAACAAGCTGAGAGCAGAGAACACACAGAAATAGAGATTTATCTTTCTATCCTCTATCCTTCCACTTTAGTCTCACAAATCTAAGTCATTCTTTAAAGGTGCAGTATAGAATCGAATGAGCATCAAATGGATTATTCATTTCACATGCTACTCTTACTGTTAGTTGTTCACTCTTCAGCAAAGTAAGATTTATCAAAATATTTCACAGACTATCAGGATAATATTTTAGGTAGATTTGATTAGAAAAGCGTCATTTGACAACAAAACTAGTGAACACAGGACACACAAAAATATGCTAACAATTCACTTTCTTCCTTTACATTGTGCAGCTAAATCACTTCTTACAGTTCTAGACTGATATAACATATAAACCATGCACATAAGCATATGACATGTCTCTCTTATCTCAGCATAATCACAATTAGGCCTCAATGAGACCTCTAATGAACAAACAACACAACCCATCATATCTTGAGCAAAGCTTACTAGTATACCACCCAATTTAGTTCATGCAACAAAAATTGCTGTCTCCAGACTAATTGCAATGTACTCACAACACTTTAGTGAGAAATCACTATTTTAGGATAGAAATACTTACAATCAAAAGTGTATTTCTACTACAATTTTAACCAACAAAGAAAATGTTACTCTGTGACTCCCCAGGGACTCGATCTCAAATACTTTTAATCTCCAAATCTGCACTTTAGTTTCAACAGAAATAACTACTGCAAGAATACCGAGCTGTATTATGGTAATTTTAAAGCAGACTAGTTGTATTTAATCCCTCTGCTTCTTAAATGGAGAAATACTCTCACTGGGGTGGCTTTGTGAAAGAACATATAGATAAGCTTTAAGGTTAGATGAATCCTATGCCAGACTGTGTAATGAAGTTGTAGCATTTTGGAGCCAATCGTCTGTTCATGTTCTGAAGACATACAGCCCAAAGCACCACAGAACAGAGAAATACGATCCGTACAATCTTACAGTTCCAGCACAAGTCAAAATGTATCCCTTTATGTTATACATATTGAATACAAGACTAGTACAACAAAACCTATGGCTTGTCTTGGTAGGCAATGATAGGCTACCTATAAAAGGCTCTGAGCATAAAACTACTATTCAACCTTAAAATTTTACAGCCAAATTAGATACTTTCATGAAGAAAAAAAAAAAAAAAAATCAGCTTCACACTAAATAGTAGTTCAGAAGTTATTCAAAACATCTAAGGAAAAATTATGAAACGTCTTTGAAAAAAGTCAACCATATTTGTATATATATAACCAGCTAGCTACTCCTAGCTACTGTTTTTCTTTGAATAGCACTTCAGAAGTCAGTAACCAAAGCTACAATCCTAAGACTAACTACATTCTGGAAAGGATGTTGCATTTTATGTTTTCCGTATGATTCACTCTTCAGAGTACTGAAGTATGTTCTTTACTCCCCGTTCCCATTTAAAAAAAAAAAAAAAAAAAAAAAAAAAAAAAAAAAAAGTCTCAAACTTGGCTCTTCTTACTAGCATCTCTTTCTTGAGCTAGACAGGGCATTTACACATCCAGCTAGAACTTGTAGAAATACTACATGTCTATGTTTTCACAACATCTTTTCAGTCATCCTTTGCTAGTGTATTCACAAAAATGCATATATGTCTAAATATTCACTTCTTGGTATGCCACTACCTTAAAAGGGGTAGTTTGGTAGCAGTAAGATAACCTTCTGAAAAGGTATCAGAAAATCAAGAATGAGTTAAAGTTTTCCCTATATCTCAGCAAATGATGAAAACCTCTTGAAAGGAGAAAACAAATGAAGAATTTTTATTTGTTTTTATTTAATTATTATTTTTAAAACCCAAGATAATAAATTTATGTTATTTCAGTGGGCAATGTGTGCCCTGTAGCCCACATTACTTGCCACTGTGTACATCAAAAAAGAAAAAAAAAAAACCTCCACAAAAGAAACATTCTTCTGACTTTTTTATTTATTTATGTTTCTGTACTATAACTTAAAGAAAGCTAAAAATTGTAAAAATTGGTTCTGCACTACCAAGATACCTTTTTAAAGTTAAGGTACAGGACATAACGCAGAGCTATACAGTCAAAAGAAAATACTTCATGAAGAGAAGAACCCAATAAAAGCATAGAAACGTTTAATACAATATAAAAATCAATATTTAATAACCAACACATAATCTGGATGCAATGAATAAAGCAATAAGCATAATAAAATTTTGCTGATTTTAAACTGAAACAGTCCAGTACCAGAGGAATATACAAAATGTTTAATTTTAAAAAAGCCTCAATGTATGACCAAAAGTTTCCCAACCCCCATCCTTTGCCATAGTCCGCCCCACAGAAGTATGAAAAACAATAAATATTTTGTTCATACCACCACAGTAGGTCAATCACATTTTCATAAGGAACAAGAAATGACAGGTCTAGACTATTGAAAATGCTGGTTTAAGTTCAAACAAATTCATGTCACCCACTGGGGCTGGGAGATTCTGCCCTCTTTAGGTTTCTGTAAACCTAAAGTATTAAAGTATTAAAGTAAACTGAGTATTTGCACACACTTCTGAGGCACAAAGATGTACTCCAAGTCTCCTATCTGCATCTCATCTCTGGGTATCCTCTTTTGCAAAGACATTTGCAAACATTTTCTCTAAGCAGTTAACTCCAATATAGCTTTGATCCAAAGTGTTCTCCTTCTGACTAAACTACATTTCAGGTTGTCTTCCTGATAAGATCTGGCTATCATGAGCAGCGCAACACAGCTACAAAAGCCATTTTACTCTTTTTCTCCCATCTTGATCTCAGGTCAGCACCTCCTTTCTCAAATATTACAGATACCACCATCCATCACTCACATCTGCATTTGAGCCTTTGCCTGAGTCCTTCACTCCAGCTGTCTCATTTTTGAAGGGTAACTAAAAAGCTTCTCCCAGACACTTTCTCTGTAACTCTTCCAGCTTTCATCTCCCCTTAACCCAATCACTTCAGCATCTCCTCTATGCTCTTGACAAACGCATCTTCTCCCGTTCCTATCGATTCACAGTACTGCTGAAAAGACTCTTTAAGCCCATCACTTTGGCTGCATTCCACTTTCACTTCCTCTCTCCATTTTAACAGAAGAAACGTATTTTTGTAACCATTCACTGTTTATGCCCACTTACAGAAAGCCAGCCAATTCAACTCAACAGAACTAGTGGCAGCAACTGTACAAAAAATTATCCCTTTTCCTTTGCTGATGGATTTTTCTGGTTTAGCTGATTAAAACAAGCTGGAGGGTAATGAAGGAAGGGGATTGAGGAGCCAAACAAGTGCCATGGAAATAGAAAAAGGAAATGACACAAGTCTGTTGTTAGGAGTTAGGAATAAGGCAGATGCATGTAGAGGGAGGCCAGAAAGCACAGAGCATTCAGCATGAAAGCCAGCAAACCACGTGGCTGGCTATGCTTCCTGCTTTCAACTGCCTTAGGTCTCCAATGCAAAGATCACAGTCCCACCCAGCTGAGCTGACGACATCATTGCTTAAATGCAGAGTTGCTCACCTGACAAAGTGAGTAGAGAGGTAACAACCTGCCACTGCTCTTGAAAGAGAGATTTTAAGTAACTGCATGTGCCCTGGTACTGTCTCTGGGACTGAGCGTATCTCAAAACTGGCAGAGTCAAACCAAGAGACCACCAGCGTTATCCAACAGTCTCACACTGCTTTTATCTCTTACTGGCTACAGAGCAAACAGAACTGAACAAGACCAAATTTGCCAACATGCATTTTTCACTAGCCAAAAAACAACAATGAGGTATTGTCGGTGCTTTCTTGTACAAGACAACTCCTTGTAACACTTGTATGTGTTTATGACCATGTATCAGGTTTTTTGGGGAAGGTACAATTCAGTGGTGATCAGTCAGTCTTTGGATGGCAGATGGGGTCTTCTGTCCAGCAGTGCCTGTGATGCCCATGCACCATTACACCTGTGTGATGTTCTTTGTATAGTCCAGTTTCATGGAAAGCACTCCTGATCTACCAGTCCAAGTTAGTTTTTCCATAGAGTACCTTGGCAGACACATCATTACATAAAAAGACATTTTACAACAGTTTTGGAGCCTGTTCACGAAGTATAGTAGTTGTTTTAGATGTATGTACAAATGTACTGCACACCAGTAAGAGATATATGGTGCTCACTGGGGGGGCAGCAGAAAGTTAACATATCAACACTGTTTTGATCCCATCAGCTCAATGTTTTGCTTGTCCACAGCCCTCTCAAAAGGTGAAAAAGCACTGTCTGGTGACAAATAATCTCCTGTAAATCAGGATAAAAATCCTTCACACTTTGTAGAACTAAATCACTATTCAGAATTTGCTGCAAGGCACTCTAATAATCAATCTCATGGACTAGCCAACGAGCTAGTTTTTAGCACTGGCTTTGTACTGAAGGTCTGTTCAACACCCCATTTCACAGTGGAAAATGCGGATGTTGTGTTGTTCTATTTATAAAGTATACTGATACAGTCTACTACCAAGCTTACCTAAAATACCCCTAAGTAATTAGCTTCCATTGTTCATTGTCCCTGTAATTGGTTACACTTTTCAGTGTCTACAGAAACAGCTCAAATGAACAAACCTGAAGAGTCCTTAAGAATATTAATGCCTCACATATTCAAAGTTCTTATCAACATTACCGTTAACTAACAGTACAGTTATCTATGCTGATGACATCTGCCTGGGTACCTAATCTTAACCCTTTTCTTATCCTGAGGGGGCCAGGAATTACAAACTGGCAGTTATATCAGACTCTTACTGCAGTTGGCATATTTTCCGTCTCTAGTAATGCTTTTGTGACTCGGTAGCAGAGCATTTCCAAAAAAGAGCTCTACCAAAACAATCCACATCTGTTCCCTCTCAGCATCACTCTCAGTAGGTCTGACTTACCACGGCCATCTGATACAATTGGATGCAATCCCCTCCCCACAAACCCGAAAACCACGATAATAGTCTTCACACCAGCAATATTGGATCTGCCCAGGGATCACTCATACTCTCTGGACATCTGTTCTTGAACACTGCTACTTCACAGCCAGCATATCATGTATCACACTGGGCCCACCTACCCTACATGTAGTTAGCTGTCATGCAACTCCGCACTACTGTGACTGTCATTTCAGACTACAGATGGCATCTCTACCCCAGCTGCCACTGCTGAGTCATACTGCTCTGCCATTTGTTCACTTTGAATACACATTTGCGAAAACAGTTGCAAAGATTGAAAGCTCATCTGACTTATTGCACCCTGAACTGTTTTGGTATCAAACCTCACATTTTTCTTACCACTGGTTTTGTCACATTGCTGTTTGTCACAGGCAACTCACTGAAAGAAATGATTGGACATGCTGGAAGACAATAACATAGCACTCAACAACCACATTCTTCTATTCATTGCTACTTGAAGATGTCCCTGAACCATCTGTGTGCTGGCCACAAGTGCCTTTGCTGCAGGGAGGCAACACTGGACCCAGATGGACTCCAGTTTTTAAAGAGAGGCTGGCACATCTGCACGTGTATCTGGCAAGTGGCAATTTCCCAGAGGACAGGCTTCAACCCAGAGAGGTCACAAGCTAATGCAAGAAATTTCATTTCCAAAATTGCTATGACTTGGTTTCCATACATACATCAGAAACTACAGTAATGAAATTTGAAACTTGATCACCAGAAATATTTTGCTGCCACCCCCCTTCTAATCCATCTACTTCAGTCCATTCAATACTACTACATTCAAACCATAAACTAGGGAACTATTAAAGCCCAAAATGGAGAAGTGCTAGAAATCAAAAGTCTTAATATGTTAATTAACAGGGACAAAATGATGAGGACTGACTGACAGAGAATATTTGAGTTCCTTGCATTCAGTTAGAAGAAGACAGACACAGCCCAAGCCTCTGTCATACTTCGTAAAGAAAATGGGAGTCAGTACAAGTATTCCCAAATATTAGCCAAGACAAATGACTTATGCAATTAGTAACAACAAGTCTTAATTGAATCTCAAACAAATAAACAAACAAAAAATACTAAAAATTGGGATCTTGCCTAATCCTCCAAACTACTTTGCCATGGTAAAAAAAAAAAAAAAAAAAAAAAAAAAAAAAAAAAAAGGCAATTAATTTCCTCCCTCCCATCCTCATTGTACTTGTACACTGCACAGAGGAAATATAAGGGACTAATACTAACTGTACATCACCAAAACCAATCATACTTCTAAAAAATATTGTAAGCCAATTAGAAATAGTTAAGATGGTATTAAGATGGTAGGAGACAAGAGGAATAACAACAAACATTTGCTTTTAGGGCCTTTTTTTTTTTTTTTTTAAATTTCATTTTAGTATCGGTGTCACTGTGATGAGGGTTCAAAATGTGTTTTCTTGCATTCTGTTTCAAAGAATGAGAAAGGTTGTGGATGCCCCATCCCTGGAGGTGTTCAAGGTATTCAAGATGTCCACTTGTTCCTGTCACTTACTTTGTTGCTTTTAGGTCTACTAAACAGAAATTCACAACTCCAATTTCAGAAAGTAAGCACAGGAGGATCTAATTTGAGTTCATCTTAAACTACACGGCTGTAAATGAATTAAGATTATGTTTATTCAATCAACATTTTCAGGTCACCTTTAAATCTCCTGCTGCTGATTCATATGCTAGAGTAATTGCTTCAGTTGCATCTTTCTTTCCTCTGAAGACATAATTCTTATTTGTAGCTGTAGACCTTGAAGAGTAGAAGATGAAACGACTTATTTGTTTTGTTCACTTAAAGTCTCAAAACGGTGTTCAGTTAGTACTGTTCTGACTTCCAGAAAAAGGTTAGGACATTAAGTTTCTAATTTCTCTATTCATCTGACAAGTTGAAGTTTAAAAAGTTATGGTCAATTTACACTTTTAAATATTAGATAAACATCAGACAAGTTAAATATCAGAAATATAACAGTAAGACTATTAAGGAACCTATCTATTTAATAGATCTTTTAGATCTATTAAATAGATAGTGTCATTTAGGGGTGACATCATCATCCTTTAAAAAAGTAAGCAGGGGCAGATAAATTATTCCATCTGGCCAGTGAGTTTGAAGCCCCAAAATCTGCCTCCTCGCTGAGATCCAAAACTCATCAGTGAACTATCACATCAGTGGTCATAGTATGAAGTAACCACTGGAATACCTTTGCTTTAGACCTTTTATCAACAGACATTTCACAACATTACTTCATCGTGAAAATTAAGTTGTCTTACATTTCTCTAAGCTGCAAACACTAGCACTGTAATTTGTAAGCAGCTGACAGAAGAGAGTCATCATAACTTTGGACAAATATACAACTTAGCCTATAGGAGAGAGCACTGAACATTGCTTCTGATACAAAGAACTCAAGGAGAAAGCACCAGTTCAAGAACAGCAAGAAGCCAAGAAGCATTGCTCAAATGACACAATTCTGCCTTAGGAGGGAGTTCTGCTATAGACTTCTCTCATCATCATTGGCTGAAATACATAAAAGCAATGTGAAATAAGGTTTAGCTGTTACTGAGGCTTAAATACTCACAGTAGGAGTAAGTGCAGAGTGATGCTAAATTTACAAGAACTTTTGCAGATAAATATATATATATTTTTTTGAGTCAAGATGTTATGCATACAGGGGCTATTCACACATGTTAACGTTTCTAATGCAACAGCCTTCTTCAACTCAGGCTGTTCAAAATAGAAGGGAATGGGTAGGAGGAGAGGTCCTCCTCTATCAGAAGCATCTTTAATTTATATGAGAAAATAAAAAAAGGGAGATGAAGACTAAACACTGAAACGCAAAAAAGAAATACTCCAGTGAATGTTCATTAAATGTCACAATAGTTGTTTTTTTTCCTTAAACAAATGAAGATTGAATATAGAATTTTTATATGTATATACATGCCATCAACATAGATGAATAATGGAAAAAATCAGTAAAGAATATTTTGCAGCTAGAGTCACCGTTGCTAATGATTTCATGACAAATTATCAAGCTACAGCGTCAAAGTTCCAATTTAGGAAGCAAGTCCTAACTCATCCCGTACATAAAGACACCAATTACAAAAGTAATGAATAGCTTCAGTAAAGTTTAGGACAACTATTTTATACAAAGTCTAAATACTGTTCTGCAGGGGAAAGGGGAAAGAAAAAAAGCTTCAATTATGATACCAATATAAACAGAGGATCACATAGTTGTGAAATTTCTGCATTTCTTTTGTTAACCAAATAGTAGAGTAAAAAATATTAGAAAGTACACTTACACCTAATATACTGAAGAAAATATAAATTTCAATACCACAGACAATAAGGTACTTTTCATAATCCTGACAGATGCTCCTGCTCAGCATTTCATTCCCTTACTCTGTTACATAGAGGGCTGGTGATCAGACAGAAGCAGCTATTGCCTCAGTGCAATAGGACAGTACTCTCTTATTTGGGCTTTACTGACAAAGGCCTGGAAAATTTCACCTCTCCTGTTTGAAGTACTTCCTTCCAATTCTTTCCATTTATTTTTCATGAGAACCAAGTGCAGTAAAATTAAAACAGTCTCAGGTTTTATTAGCACAAGTTGTCATTCTTCAATAACGTAACACTGCATTAAAACAAAACAAACAAAAAAAAGTGTTATTCTTATAGACTCATTTGTCTTCAGAATCTCTCTCAAGAGACAGGTATACAAAATCTGTTTTCTAAGGAAGCTATAGGACAAAATGGATTAACAATTCATAAACAATCTGAAGCTAGTTGCACATTTCTTCTCTGAATCCGTGAAACATGGTAAGGTTCGCTGCCTTCAACTGTTGCTGCAGATATTGCTGGGCCACTGCTGTTACTAATCAGTTTTTCCAGTGCATCAGAACATTAAATTTCCAGTGATGATGGTCACTGCCACTCTTTCAGCTATGCATCAGTCATTTCTGATATTTTCACCTTTTGCTAGCTGAGAAAAGAGCAGCAGATAGTCAGCTTTGAATTGATACCAACAAAATTGTGTTTGTTTTTATTACTTTTATAGAACTATATAATATATATTCCAGATGCTTGGGACGTTTGTCCATCATGTCATAAGGACACAGGCTTCCTGGAAGAAACTGAAAACAGGGAGCTTCCACTATGTACAAAAGCATCAGCGTAATCACCTACTTCACCACCCATGCTTCTAGGTGGTAAATCAAAGTAATTAACTTGTCATTAAGGGATTAAAACCTAATTTACCTACACTTAGCACTTCCTTCTTCCTTACCAAGCAGACTGAGGAAAGTAAAAATTTGGACAGAGAGTAACAGCAGGTAACCATTATCTTCTATTACAGTTCCAGAATCTCTCCTCCATAATAAACAGGCTATCAAGGGACCAAGGAGCACTAGTCCCTCTTACAGATTTCTCCAAGTCAACTTTTTCTTTCAAATATAGCATGTCTTCATCTTTCATCTTATGAGTCCATATGCTAAGAATTATAATTTCCTTCTATAACTCATTCTTTAAATAGTGAATGAAACACAAAAATAAAAGATAAAGTATCAAGGGTTTATTCTGTGCTACAAACTGAACATGCATCCAGAACAGCAATTCCTCATTCTAGAGGTTATTAGCAGTTGGCATTAGCTCTTGATTAAAAGGATTTTCAGCCTAAAAGTAAATGATACATTGACCTACGGCTAACAAATGGCAACAACCACGAAAGACTTGTCATGTATGACAAATGAGATCTTATCTACAAAGTATTTTTAAGACTTCCTGTGAATTCTAAGTGTTTATTGATACTCATCTCTTCTCTCCAGAAAATATTTTTGTGCTTTGTCATCTGAGGAAAAGCAAAAATCATTCTCTCAACATCACCACCTTTTCCAATTGTATAAGTATAAAAAACTTCTGAGTTAAGGAAAGTGTGAATCTAAGTTTTTGGTTGGCTTTTTAAAGGGGGTGGGTGTGTGGGTGTGGGTGTGAAAATTCGCCAGAAAAAAATAAATGGAATTGTAATTCTAAAAACTCTAAAAGCCACAAGAATAAATGTCCAGGACAAAAAGACATAACTTCAACTTATGTACCCAGTAATACCTGTCTTCTCTTTGGCAGTCAGTGGAGCTCAGTCATTTTGGTTCCTGAGGCTAGAGTTTGACCAATGGAATACAAAACACTGAGACTAATCATGTCCTTTATGAATTAAATATAGATTCAGATAAAGGTTTGTCAAAATTGCCTGAAAACTCTCTACTTCATATCTATGTGCAAATCCCACTAATTATAAAAATCTAGAATCCTCTTTTGAAGAAAAGCCAAGTCCAAGAAAAGCAGTGAAATCTTTCTCTAACGAGCAAAAATATTTAAAAATCCCTTTTCTAACATGAAAAACTGTCTTCCCATCATCACGTAAGTGTTCCAGTGACTCCATCACAAGCGAGGCATGTGAAATGAACCACTGCTTCTTAGAAAATGTGTGGGCTTCTTGTTAGTAACTTCTTGGAGGGACCAAATTACGGCCTGCTCTTTGGCTATGGGCTCTACCACAGGCCCAGCCATGTGTGCGGCCACAAGGCCACAAGTTCAGTTCACTGAACTCAGTAAGAGCATCCATGCTGGGCAGACCGGTGCCGGAGCCACTCTGGCTCCAAAGCCCAATGTGCCTCATGCTTGGAGCACACTCCTGTGGGACTGTTGCAAAATACTGTATGGGCATACTCAGTACTGGCCATGTGCATGGGGAAACTGCAGCTGAGAGCTGTCAGCAATTCTGAAAAATGGCCTTAATGGCCTGCTAGAAAATAAAGCTGGAAAAAATGTGCTGCTGGTGTCTGGTATGTTAAACGCTCCTAACAAAATAGGACATCACTAGGCGCTAAAGATGAAACTGCACTGCCAGTAAACAATAGCTTTATATTAGAGTTGAGCTGAGCTAAGAAAGGTTTCCAATCATGGTGACTGTTTGGGGGTTTTGTTTTTTTATTAAGAAGGCATTGAGGGGTGAGAGAAAAAAAGATCAAATAAAAAAAAAAAAGATGCTTCTTCACCATGGGGACTGAAGATAACTATCCTTTCTCTTTCAGCAGGCGACCCAAAAACATTCTCCTCAAAGTCATAGAACTTCCTTGTGCAGTTTATCACTTCAAAGACACAAGTCTCACCACAGCAAAAGGCCAACATAACAGAAAAACAACCAGATTTAAATTAGCACTAACAACAGTGGAGGGAAGCGAACCCTGACCTCCCAATCCAGAGTACTTTATTATCTGTTAAATAACAGATTTATGAAAAAACCTTTTGTCAGAACAGTTTTTCAGATCTCACCTAAATTTACACGCAATTCAAGGCAACTAAAACTAAATTTAGTAGCAGATAAATGCATCAAATAAACATCTTCTACTTACAACACTTCCGAATTATCACTCCGAAATTTGTGCTCACACCTACAAATCACTTTGACCTTTAAGAAGGCGTGCTTGACAACAACATACCATACCGAAGCAAGACGAAATAAATGCAAAGTGATTTTAATCGTAGAGTTGTATATGAATGGCCTTTGGAGAACAAGAAATTCCTAATGTGTCTGGAGAGCAGTAAGCAGGGTATTAACAGTACAGTCTGGGGGCATTTTGCTGAACTATTTCAACAGTAAACAGGTCAGACAAACCAGCACTATTTGAAAAAAGAGAAAGCACATGATTACATGATTTACACTACTGCTCCAACCAGTTTTAAACTGGTTAAAAAATGCATACAGCCCCAAAGGCAAAATAATCCATCTTAAATGCCCTGGGAAGACATTAAACAGTGACGTTCAAGCTGCTTGAAGACAAAAATACATATAAATATAATTAATAAATATGTAAATCTCACCAGAACAAGGAGAACACCTTAAAGAAATACTTTATTTTTAAAACAGAAGAAAAAAATGGAAATTAAAGAAAAAAAAAAAAAAGGGAAACCTAGCTTCCACATCTCACAGCAACCATTTATTCTTTCCAAAGGCTGGGGGGGGGTGGGAACGAGACGCAATATAATGGACAGCTCTTTACATGGAAGAATTTGATTGAAAGAATAATAATGCCTTGCTGGAAGTAGAGGAAAAAAAAAAAAAAGTGAAGCATCTAATTCCATGACTTCACTGTGATTAAAATAAATAAATAAATAAATCTCCTTTCCATAATGATTTTAGTATTTCTTATACAAAGAAATACTAAAGAATCTACGACCAAGGTCCACCATATCTTTGTCTTCATAGTTACAGAATGTGACTAAGTCTTTCCAAATGTAACTATATTTCCTTCCACTAGGTTGTTCTGAGCTTCTTGGATTAACAAGACCTCCCTTGTCATCTCCATTCATGAGTAAACTGAACATACTTTGTGCAAGTGAAAGATTCAGATAGACTTAGATTAAGCCAAAAAAAAAACTATAAAAGTTTAAAAAACATTCTAAAATGATAATCACCGTACCATGAGAAGTCTTCACATTATAGCTTTACACACTTAGGGTTTTTTAACACCTGATCTATTGCTGTTGGTATACGAGATTAACTTATCTCCAAAAGCAGCTAGAGAAGACAGTTAAATTATCATACAACAGCATCGTCTATAACACCAGTCTAGAATTTGAGGAACATTCATTGCAGCAAATGTTATCAGCCACGCCAAGAGGCTGACAAATGGAAATGCCCACCTGGAACGATAACAGATTTTTACTACAGCCCTGCCAAACTTTGCTTCATCCTGGTATCATTCTTGGTATTTCACATCAAAAGTTAACCTCCTTCCACAGAATTCTTCCTCAATAAACCAGGTTACTTTACACACATACATAAATGTTTTTCAACTTTATATCAATGTTTCAAATCCTTTTTCCACTTACACGCAAAAGTTTGACTTACTAAGTAAAAATTTCAACAAAATTCCAAACAATAAGTACCTTTTACAACAGTTTCAACTCCTCAATGCAGGTCTGGTTGTTTCATATACATGAACTCTTGATTTGGAACTGTGATCAGTTGACAAACCAATAACTGACTGATTACTAACATTCTTATTTCACAGTTTTGGGGGTGTGTAGATATATGCACCAACTCTTTGTTCTGTATCATTAACATATCTTTTTTAACTAACCTATCACAGCTATCAAAAGTAGTTATCAGAATTCATTTAAGGATACAAAGATATAACTTCTTAGTGATATTAACAGACATCAATTATTGTTTCCAGTGCTACTAATAGATATTCCTGTTCTAGAAGGCAGACTTCAGAACACAGCAAACATTTAAATATCTACCTTAATGTCTTCCTTAAAGAAGACATTCTTTAAATCTAGGGGTTGTTGATATGTGTATTCAGTCTACCTATAGCTGAGCCATGGCAGATATATTCATTTTAAAGAACAGACTCAACACAGCATACAAAGATCCAAACACTAGAAAGAATTTCTAAAATCAACATGGTCTTTGAAGCCTGTTTTTGAAACACTAGCATGCCTACATGTTCTGATTCAAAGGCTTGGCTAGAAAGTCAAGTGTAAAAACATAACTTCAGTAACAAAAAATTATTAAAGCAATGAAGGTCATTTCTTCCTTCCTAGTAGCTGGGGACAGCAGTGGTTCAAGGAGACAGATTGCCTGAAAGGATATAAATGCACTAGCTACCATTAGCATTTCTGCAAAGCCTGCACTCTTATCTGTATCTCCTGATATTGGCCGTCTCCAAGGCTTCAAAATAATTGACTGGAAGCTATGTTGAAAGAGCCATGTTGTGTCAGCTCTTTGATAAACTGGCCAAAGGGAGCAAGAGGTCTACACACCCAGCGCAAGTTGGGTTGCAACCATTGACATTAAGAAGCTATTCAGCACATCTAGAGCCATCCACATGAAAGGGGAAGAAAATGGATGTCTTTTGAAAGCCAGGATTACACTGATTTACTGAGCTTTTTTAGATCCAGGCTTGCACCACAGCTAACGCTCTTTCAAGTCTACATGACCTGGAGTTGATGTGGTAGGATTTTTTGTTTTGTAACTCCTAGCAATGATTCATAACATCCTTAGCAATGACCAAAAAAAAAAGGACAGAAAAAAAAAATAGAAATTTAACACCTGCTACAAACCCCACATCTCTTTAACTAGTTGCATGGCCACTGGTTCAGCTGTGAGGACCCAAGGGAAAACAAGGCTTTACCATCCCAGTATTTATGTCATCAAGTTTGTTACGTTCACAGTGTTCTAATCACTGAGCAGTTTCAACTTAAAACAGACTAATTTCTTTGCTTCAGTCCAGCATTCTGGGATTCTCTAGCCAAGAGACTAGTAAGTCACATAGGCTCTCTACAAGCAGTGCACACACAAGGGTGTCCCATCCGGCCTGGACTACACCCAGAACATCCAGAAAGAACAAAAACTTTTGAACACAAAGTGAAAAGTGGCAAAGGATGCGTAAGTAACATACTTTTTGCTGTTGTTTACAAGTGACACTAGTAAGCCTCATATTGAATTATGAGTTCTCCAGAGAACTTCTACTTTCCTGGTTCCATGAAGATGAGAGCTTTCAGCTTAGTCCTTAGACTGCCAAAGGCAGAAACGGAGTAACAGAAAATAAGTCTACTGTATGTAAGCCTTGATTTATTATTCAGTGGTCTCACAATGCAGCAAAAATTGTAAGGATGTATAAAACCCAAAGTTTAGAAAGCTAAGACTTTCAGGAGAAAAGACCCAAGAATCGTAATTCTAAAGTGGCAAAGCTAGTCACATCAAAACTAAAAGCAGTTAACCATCAGATTTGTTAAGACAAAAGTAATGGAAAAGATGACTGACAGCAAAATCACATTCTAAGGTTTAGAAACAGAATAGCACTCAAAACAATAGGCCTGATCATGCCTCATCACTACTGCTTCCATCAGGCATCTCTTGATTGGCTTCAACAACTTAACTATACTGCAGCTTGCAGCTCAATATAAGCACAACCCATTACTTCTAAGTGGCGTATCTTCTGTGAGTTCAAAATAATGATTTTAATTGAATGCAACAGAAGAACAATTAAGGCCAGAGCCAAAATAGCAGTCAAGAACCTGCATGCAGCAATGCAAGATCTCTGAAGGACATTGAAAGAAACATATGCCTTTACATGTATCTATTGATATTAATATAAGTCCACACGTCTCCAGCTCTCACTTTATCATGAATAACATGATTCTTTAAAAAAAATATATATAAATAATAATAGTAACACCTGAACAACAATTTTGAGTTCACTGAAAATATTAACAACTGGTATCTCTAAATATCATTGAGGTGTGGCTAAAATTCAGAAGAAAGATTCACAAGGTATCTTTAGTCTAAATAGCTGAGGCAGCCCATTGACAAAGAATTTGACATCCAGCACACATATTTGTTCATTGATTGACTAGTGCATTTGCAAGGCACTCATTTTAGTAATTAGAGTGGGAAGTCCATTAATACACTATCCATTAAATAACGATCTGCAACTCTAATGGCTAACTGGAAAAAAAAATATATTGTGGAAGGCATTCAAACTTAAGTCAACATTAATAGGAAAAATACTCAACATGCTACATATTCAAGGTATATTTTAAAGTTTACTATATAATCATTTCAGCTTATTTTTCTGTCTCGCACACATGCTGACTGGAAAAAGGATCAAAAATTACATTTCAAGCCTAAGAGTTGCACTAACACAACATAAAACTATTTTGCAAAAACCTGGCATTGTCTTTAAATATTTAGGACAACTTTTATAAAACATTGTAAGATCACAAGATTCCTTTGTGGGTATTTTAAATAGCCAGCCAGCATTTCAAATAGTCTTAACCAAAAAAGTGTTCAAAAGCACACTGTACAGATGTTCAGTATTCATTACACATTTTTATGTCTTTATGTATGCTGTATTATAGATGAGAATTGGCATGAACAAACCGAGTACAGACAAAGCCAATAAGCATTAACACCATTTCCCACGCTAGGGGGATGATACATCAATACTGCTGCACCAGCACGAATCAGAAGGTAAAGGAGTGCGAGGGCTGAGCAGCAACACTCCGCATGGCTCACCCACCCCTCTAACCCTAGCCCTCTGCACCTCCAAACCCAGGGCACCACTGTGCCATTTCTCTGTTGGACCAAAGGTAGGGCATAGGATATGGGTGAGGAACACACGTGCTGCCCACCTCACTGGAAAAAACACTGAAGCAAAATAGAGCTGCCATGCATGGGTTCACAGTGGCAATGTCTGCAGTGTCACATGCCTTCACATCCCAACCCCATTCCAGCTGTCTCCTCATCTAGCAGAGATATCACCATCAGAGTAACAGCAGCATATTTGGACATTGGCATCATGGAACAGTATAACCCAAAATCTATCATGAGCCATTGCTTCACATGCCCATGTAACCCTGATGATAATGACAACACCTGGAAGCCAACTGACCACACTGTCTGTTCTTGTGGTTGAATATTCCATGTTCAACACCTACATTTTGCTTTGAAAAGTAATTCAGAAATAAAATAAAAATAAAAAAAAAAAAAAGAAACAAAAGGTGCATTTAAGCCAGCCTATTGTCTCTAAACAATTTTACCATCATCTGGTAAAAGGTCATTCAACACCTATCTCACCCACCCTTAAGAGCATGGAAACCTTCCCAACTATTTCTACACATAATCAGGTTCTCACAGATTAGATTACTTCTTTGGAACAGTCTAGAAAAGAAAGCCGTAACAAAGGGCTCCATAGAGCTCCATACCTAACAAAGAAATCGTAAAAAGACGAAAAATAAGGGAGAGAATATACTGGGGGGAGGGGAGGTAAACAACACTTTTATGTAATTTATATTATATAACAACAACTTTAAATAATTGCTGCTTTGCTTACTGAAGAAGGCTACATAATTCTCAATTAAATAAGTTTTTAACTAGCAGGGGAAAGAAAAGCAACTCCCATAACAGTCCCCTGCTGCTAAAAAACAAAGCACAACTAGAATCATGGCTAGAAAAACAACATCCGTAATTCACTAGTAAAAGATACAAGATCTTCAATGTGACAGACCACCTTTTCCAGTTAAACAGCTGAGTTCACATGCCTGTGAAACACAGTGCTATCCTGTAAGGCTCAGAATGGAATTTAGATATTCCAAACTCCAAATCAGACTTGGCTAACTCTTTCCATATTGAGCAAATAGATCACAAAAGAGCAAAACTAAGCAAGCTAGTTAAAAATCTGCATTATTCACATTAAGTGTAGTAACAAATAACACATTTATCAAGGACCCATACAACAAGGGATATACATCTATATATCTAAATCCAAGACTGTCTTAAGTCAGAAGGGTCAAGTCATAAACTGTATATGAGCAAACACATACAAGAGCTCCCAATCCAAATACGAGGAAATCTCCTCGGAATGCTTTTTTCTTTGTATGTATATATATATATTATGTATATATATACACACATATATTGGTTTTTACATTTAATTTTACATGACAAGCCTGAGAATTTAATTTAAAACCTTATTTTTTTTTTTTTAATGACACAAGAGAACAGTAACAGAAGTCGCTCCTCTGACAACAGTAAAGAGACAAGAAAAGGATAAATTTGAGGAAGTAGTGCAGGATCAAAACTTAAGTCTGGAGACAATGAGAGGAAATGCAGGCTAGAAAGTACTAGAAAGACTATCTGTGTCACAAGGGACAGAATAAAGCCATGAACTGGCAGTGTGGCAAAAAGGGACAGAGAACTGGGAAGATGAGAGAATACAGGGGCTTTTCATCCAAGATTTCTCTAAAATGTTCAATTACAAATATATGTATTTATACAAACTAATAAGGATATTTTATCTCACAAGCTAAGCTCAGGTAAGGTAACCTTATTTCCGTATGGGAAGAAACCACACTGATAGCAAGCAACCTTTACCAGTATATATTCATACAAACAAAGTACATGTAAACTATGGCATTTTTAAGATACGATTGGTCACTTAAAACTATTTTAACAGCTCGTCACAGCTTCAAGTCTGTAAAATACAATACAGTAAGCAGAGAGCACATACCACACATGCAGCACAGATATTTTTCACTATTTTAGCAGACATGAATATTAAGATAGAAGGCATCCGAATTATTTTCCATCCTGATTTTTAATATATTTGAACATATATTTTTAATCCAAAAATCAACTAGACGAAATAAGAACTCACAAGCTGCAAGAGGCAAATGTTCTTCAGAGAACATTAAATACAAAAAGAAAATTAATCTAAAATGGGCTGAAATGTCATGTTTCTTCATTTAGATAATCATCTTCATTTTGAAAGTACCATCTATTTGTCTTGAGGTAAGTGATTAAACTTAAGGGAGGATGTAGTTCTGCAACAGGGATAAACAGTATTTGACACCTAAACCTTAAGAAAACTGTTTTTCATTGTGATGAGCCACTCCTTCCCCCATAGCAAGTATTCAACTCCACCACGTTCTTGTACATAAACATCATCTACTACAAGATTTTGTTTCACATTTCTTTTCAAATGAGCCTGAAGCTCTATTAGTGCATTAGTGGCAAGCACCAATATACAGTGGCAATTTGCATTTTTATTTTTTTTTTAAACTACACCACTGGAGGGGAAGCACCCTGGTCTACACTAAGGCTGCAATCTGCAATGCCCACAAAACCTGTTGGAGAAATGATGCCATAACTGCAGGGCCTCCAAAGTCATGCAAGGTGAACAGACCAGGCTTTATCCAAGAAGGGGAATCCACCCATGCTCCTGACTACCAAGAAAACACCCATAAGGCTTCAACAACCTCTCCTACCGCTGCAGCACCAGGAACCTAGAGTTCTCAAAGGTCCTCTAAATCCTTCTGGGCCGGAACACATACCCTTCTATCACAACCCTTGTCTCCGACCTTGCTTCAACCATTCTTCCCTGCCTCAGCCTGGCCATAATCTCCCTCCAGCACTCACAACGCATTGCCCCTCCACACAAGGTGACCATCAGAACATGCACAGGCCTGAATTTATCTTTACCAATTAGTCCTACCAAAGCCAAATTCCAAAATGCTGAATAGAATATTTTACACAACAATATCAACAAGACTTGTAACCAAGGAGAACTGCACTATGCCAGTCACTTGTAAGCTGTCAAACTTGAGCACTGAGGATGCTTTCATACAGACAACAAGTAGCAGAAGGCTGGTACGCCTGAGCTAGAAGATAAACTGGCAGCCCATCTATTTAAATGTATTTAGGTTTCAATTTAAACTAAATTACAAAGTTTGAAATTAGCCACATTTCAGGGCCCTGAAGCTACTTCTTTCCTTCTCTCACTCAAATCTAATACCTGGCCCAACTCGTGAATAATTAAATGCAAACCAAGATTACGAAGTCCAATAAAATCATTAAGAGGGGACTAGTTTACTTAAAAAGGAATCAATTCTACATTCAGACAGTGACAAAAATTGCACAAAAACTGGCACAAAACTTTCCAAGTGACCTAACGTAAGTATTTACATAAATCCCATCTTCCACAGTTGCTATGCTTTCTAGGCAAAGCTCAATAAAAGCTATCTTAGCAAGTTTTGGCCAGTGAGAATGGATCAAGCTACATGAAGAGCGACAATAGGACTAGCAGACAAGAGCAGGGGTTTCACAACCTTCATCTTCACTGAACAGTAATTTCTCACTTGGTTTTTCCTCCCTGTTAAAAGGAGGTTCCCTGCAGAAAACTGCCAGGCTGTAAATGAAGGGCTTGACCTCGTGCCCACTTCTAATTATATAGTGTTAACCTAATGCTTGTGAAAGCACACAGTTTATCTCCACTCTACTCCCATAATCCATGTACTGTGACCTGACCTGCACTGGTTGTTCTCCATATCCTATATCTTACTATTCCATCCTTTCTTTAGGATTTGTATTTTGAAAGTGTGTAAGAAAGACAAAGTATAAAACAAACCTGGGTGGTTAAAAAAGTAATATTAATAAAAAAGCTGGAAAATGTTTAACTATATCTTCACAATTTAATACACTTATCTTTCCAGTGTCACAACACATAAACAGTGCAAAGACTGAGCTGAACAGACAGTAATTCAGAATATAAATGAAGACTTCCAAAGTGAATTAGATAAAGGTCAAGGAATAAGAAAACTGGTAGTGCCATGACTTTACCACAACAGAACAGCATTTTAGCTGTGTCTGAACAGAACTCCATTAGCACACAAGTCACCCTGGTGTCACAATGGGTACCACTTGGAAGAAGCATAATAGAAGCACCACCCCAGTAAGCCAGACGGTGCACAGGCAGGAGAAAATGGAGGAGCCCTTGCCTATCAAACAATTTTCCCGCTCCTCATTACCGTAGGAAGGATTCAGGACCTCACAAGAGACAAGAGTCTTTGCAAAGAGTCTTATTATTAACATAAAGAATTCCACAAAACAGTTTCTAGGAAGCAGTTTTTGTAAACTTCTGTGACCTGATCATCTCTCTCTCTATTTGCCCTCTTCCTACTAAACTCCAAGCAGTTTATTCAAAGTTCTGGGCAGGCAGGAAATAAAATTAAGATACATCTTTTCATAGCAGCATGCGTAAAAAGTTTCATCACTGGTTTGGACAGACCTATGTAATTTTAATCTGTTTCTTGGAAATATTTTGACTTTGAAAAAAAAAATTGTCCAGTCATACACTTTATAACACAACTTGCACATCAAGGCTCCTAGACATTAGACAAATCCAGTAGGAAAAAAAAAAAAAAAAAAAAAATCCTGAAGATGTTTAAAATAATATAATTTCCCAAATCCTACAATTTACCAATATCTATTAGAAGACACATAACTATCTTCTTGCATTGATTTAAAGATTCAAGGATTTAAGAATGAAGCAATAAAGCACCAATAGCATTAGTCCAAAAGTACTCATCGTTGATGCGCCAAGGCCAATACGTAGCCTTGCTAACCAGAACACTTCCTCCCACTAAAATACAATTTTATCAGAGGTGAACAGTAAAAAATAGCTATTTATTGTTCTTCAGTAAGTCCTTTAAAAAGAAAAGGCATTATTTGCACATTTCAATGAGTGCCACTCACCTAAAAATCACAGTTATCACAGATACCTTATTGAGAACAACTGAATGAATGTGACCATTTCAAAAAAGCCAAGCTTTCAGATTATAGCATCAGTATCCCTACAGCACAGAAGCTGAAGATTCAAATGCTGGCCATAAGATGTAAGTAGGGTGATCCAACATTTTTTAATAAAAAATGTCCTATATTCAATAGATAGCTTACAAATCTTACAAATTAAGCTCTGAAAGACCTTCACAGATGAGGAACTTTCATTCTAAGACTATTTTAGAAATATTTCTCACTTTCACATTTTTGGTGACCAGCTTGTTTCTTTTGTTTTTGTTTTGTTTTTGTAAATTTCAATAAGGATTAGGTCATCACTAAGATTTCTAGACCTTTCCATTTATTTTCCATAAATACAACAGTTTGGAGTTACTAGTTTTCACTAACTTCCAGACAGTTACTAGTTCATTGAAGGGAAATGAAAATTATGCACACTGAAATAATAATCACAGATTCTTATATAAACAGAGTACTCAGACAAGTTGAATATTATTGAACTGGAATATGATGTGGAGACAAGAAAGTTCTAAAAATAAAAGAAAAATCATATTAATGTTTCCTGTTCAAAGGAAAGCAAATCAAATGTTAAGGTTTGTTAGGAAAGAAATGAAGATCAAGAGAGGGAACATCTGTCTACAGACTCACAGCTTGCTTACATCTGAAATATCACATGCAGTTCAAGACCTCCATCTCAAACAGAGCGTAGTAGAGAAGACTAAAGGGAGTGGAATGGTTTCTGTTGAGCTACTACAAAAGCTGGGATTCTGCAGTCTGGAAAACAGAAGACTCAAGACAGAATTTAGTAACAGGTCCACAAAATTCATGAGTAGCCCAAAAGCGTATACTCTATCCTCTTATACAAGATCTACAAAGCTTCAATTAAAGCTATTAAGTGTCAGGTCCAAAACAACCAAAGAGGGAAAGTTCTGCTCACCATGGATAGTGATACTCCTTACACAAGTATGCAGTGACTGCAAGAAATTTTCAAAGGTGTCATTGAGAAGCAACCTAGTGAAGCTTTCAAAACACACCACACCACAAAACACAACTTCAGAAATTTGAAAACTGACCTTAACTAGAATTCAAGAGAAATATGGAAGGCAAGGGGATAGATATCATATATGCTTGACTACCTACATATATGCTATCTATTTATAGGATATGCTTGACCAGCCACATACACAAAAACACAGAGTCCTGCTTCTACATAACACCTCTTACCTATAACTTCACTACCCCAAATGCAGGCTGCCAAGGAGCTCCCAAAAAAAGAGATGAAAAAAGCTAACTCACTGCCACTCACCATAGAAAACACAAAGTTCTTGTTGCAAACCTTTTCCCCTCAGTTGCTGTTGGGAGATTAGCTTCCTGGGCCTATCCCCATTTTCGTTAGCATTTCTAAAAATAAGTGAACACATTGACCTGCAAGTATCCCAGGTAACTCTGGTGACCAGATAGCTCAGATGATTATTTCTTCCCTCAAGGTATGTAAATTCAGTACATTAGTATTAAGACTGACAGGCCACTGCAGAAACCACCACACCTCAACAAGCATGTAAATACTTCTTCCATTTGCTAACTCAAATTTAAAATGAGTCTGAAGGGGCTGATGGACAGCTCAGTGAAATTTCAGTCACTTAATGAAGTCCAACTCTACACAGAATTAGTGAAAACGCAAATACGTCTTCCTTGTGTACATACACATATTGGTTTAAGATGTAGAGAAATCAATATGAGCCAATTTTAGCAAGAAAGATTTAGTGACTTCTTTTCCCCTGGTTCTAAACAGTGTTCTGAAATTCTGCCAGAAAATACCTAGAGGCAAACTTTCAGCATGCTTGCTATTAATTCAGTTTAAATTATAGTGAAATGTTGTCTAAAAGGACTTTTTTTTTTTTTTTTTTTTTTTTAAGAGAGAAGAAAAATTCTGGAGACTTAGGAACACTTTTGTTTCCATCTCCCCCACAGAGAGCGAAAGGAGGAGGAAGAACCATCAGTAGGGTTGTCTCACCTTTTATTTTAACAGCCACTAATATAACTCAAGGCTGCATTGACATCCTTAGACAATTTTAGGATCTTCAAAACAGAAGGGACCTTTTGTTCAAGAAAGGTTTTGAATGAAAAATATGTATGGATAATTAAAAATTATCCTATTTGTTGAGCTGAATTAAATACCAGCTTGCACTGATGTATCTGCATATCCCTCACTGCCTTGTCTTCGTTAATAAGAGAAACCAACAGATGGAAAGAAGTTTTAAAAATAGTTTTTCTATATACTCTGAAAAAGAGAGAAAGCATTTGGTTTTGCAAGATAGAACATGATATAAAAAGAACATGAAAAATGCAAACAGCATTCAAAATGTGAACATGTGCAATGGTGTGCTTTTAAGCCAGTCCTACAGAAATCCGCATTCAGCCAAAAATAGCAAGAGCATCACTGCAAACTACAGCCATTCAAACCAAGATTACTATTCTCCACCCACCCATCAAGCTTCTCCAACCCAAGATATTTGGAAAATGGAATGTGTAATTATAAATACAAATCCTAAATAAATTACAGATGCTTCTACAGGTTTAAAGTGGCCTAAGTTCAAGCATTAAACACTTGTCTAAATTAAGTTCAAGAAAGCTTTTTAGTACCAAATGAAAACAAGCAAGGTTAAAACACTTTGTTCAGCCTGAAGCTAATGCACTTAAATTAAATGACAAATTTCCTTTTGTCAAGCCCCAAGACCATTTTAAAATTTCCATAAATTGGTATATCCACTTACAAGAAACTATGAAATCACTGTTAAAGCTCCTGAAATTCTGACATCCTGCCAGTGACCAGAAGCCAAGTGCATCATCTCCAAAGACAACATGGGTACGGGGAGGCAGGGAAATGCTTTTCTGTGTTACAAAGTTAGGTGATACTTTACTTGAGTGTTTACAAGGCCAGATTGTTCCTTCCTAATTTCTGTTTGTAAAGCCAATGGCTTTACAAATGTATATATACCCAGCTTTCTCATATGATTTCTCTTTCCCAGGTCTAACTTCCTTGTAATCCCCAGCTTTTGGGTGAATATGAAAGGATCTCCATCAACTTCATCACCTTTCTTTTTCCTCTTGACTTATCTTTTTCATTCTCTATTCCAGACGCTCTCACCTATGAATCATCCTCTTTTTCTGTCTCTGTCTCTTGGAAAATTATGTTCCCCAAGTTATCCACATTTCTGGGGTTCTGGCTAAAACATAGTATCCTTTATCCTTTACTTCAAGGCATTCAAAAGGACACATACGACCTCACATACTCCCTGTCACTATCAGTTGATTTTATTTATGCAAATTTTATACCGACATTTCAAAGCCTAATTAGAACGAGGGGTTGGGGCACACTCGTGTAATCTGGCACAACCATTCACTCCAGCCCCAGCTGTGCTGCTCCACACACCATCCACAAGGCCATGTGGGAAGAAGGAACAGCTCACCAGCCTAATGAAGAGCTCCCTCCCAACTGCTTTCAGTGTATGCAGAGATCAGCCACCACATTATCATCATTGCCATTTTGATTGAAATGTTTGTAAACTATGAATAACAAAAAAAAAGATCTTTACCATCACTTTCCTTTACCATCACTTTCTTTTTCTTTTTTCTTTTTTCTTTTTTTTTTTTTTTAAACAGTCCAAACAGTCCAGAAGTTGCATTGAAAGGTTGTGTTGACGATAAAGCTCTCATCCTTGACTTTGGCACTTTCTGGATACAAATGTAAAATATTTGCTCTGGTTTTCCTTTTTTTTTTTTTTTTTTTTCCCCTTGATGACTTAAACTGCCCACAGGAGGGGGTGGTAGGTAGGAGGAACATTTTACTTACAAAATATGAATTGGTTCTACAGTAAAAAACATTTGAAAATGTATCGTATGTTTTAAAAACAGCACTATACAAATAGCTCAAACCAACTGGATTATGGAGGTTTTGAAAAATCTCTATTCACGATCACAACCAGCTGGTGTTTTCAACGTTTTTTGCAATAACTCTTTTATCTGTTCCCAGCTTCTTGGGAAATGGTGACAATGCACTGCTGCAGGTCCCCAGGCATGAGAGCAGCAAGTCGTGGCAAAATGAGACAAAATGAGAGCTGCTGCATTGCTTTAGATAAAAGTTAAATGGAGTAGTCCTAGATTAAAACAATAAAATGTCTCTCTTATCCTCTTAAAACACGATAATCTCAGAAGTTTCCATGCACAATGTATTAGATGAATCAAAGCTGACTACTCAAAATTCCTGAAATAGTTCATGGGGGAAGACAAAGCAGAGTGTTCAGCCTACTTGACACATGATCACAGCAAGGCTTAAGCGTTTTTTCTTTGAGAAAAACCTTTAAGAGTAAGCGAAAGAACAAGGTATATACTGCAAAAGAACAACATTCAATTTAACTCTGAACTAAAGTTTAAAGACAAGATAGATTTATCACAGACTGGTCATAGTCCATCACAGGCACCCGTCCTGCAATTACATCCCGATCCATTGCGAAATGTCCGTGTGCCATCTTGCTGCATTTGGGGAGTTGAGTTGTAAATAAAGACTTCCTAAAAATTATCTTCTGTCCATATGCTAATGTATGTGCTCTTGAAAGCACATCCACACCAGCCAGCTGCAATAGAGGACCTCTCCTTTCTTTTTTTTTTTCTTTTTTTTTTTTTTGGGGGGGGGTATGGGGGTGCATTCTGACTTCGCATAGAACATCGCTGCCTGGAGCAAAACTATGCATGCCCAAAGTAATTTGTCTGAATGGAGCCAAACATTACATGATGGACCTTTATCACACTTTATTTAAATCACTTCCTCTAAAGGCAAATGTCTTTAACTGGAAAGCTGCTATTGTGATTGTAATTTTATTGTCATGTTAAAGTCCGAGCAGGGGAGACTGTGTAAGTAGAGAAACAAGTCGAGCAACTAAATGGCAACGTTCGTTCCGAACTATCTGGCACACATACTTAAGAGCAAGCATTAGCTACTCTGAAAGCAATATGTAGTATCCAGCTATTGCATATGGATCCGCAATCAAGGTAGAGCTCAATCAGTGTAGAGTGTCTTGCAGACAGACGGCTTTTTTGTTTGTTTCTTTTAAAATAATGTCATCTTTTTGCATAAAACGACAAAAATAAAACAAATAAAAGCAGCTCTGGAATTGTCCTTCAGTAGCTCAAAACTCATGTTACATTGTATTATTCACAAAGTGATTGCTTGTCTTTTGAAAAAGACAGCCACAGGATTTGTTCCCTGTCAGCTGGGTTCACATTTGTGCTCCTCTGAGGAGCGTGGCAAACCAAAGCACAGAGTGAGTAAAGTTCAGGTCCATGTGTCTGTCAACCTTGAAAGTTTGTTTGGACTTTTTTCAGTCTGTCAAAACACGTCCCTGGCTCATTTGCCATAATGTAAAGAAAGGGGGGGGGGGCGGGGGGGGGGGAGGTTGTACAATACTAAAATCAAGAGGTTTTTTTTGTTGTTTCAGGTATGTTTAGCAGATGCATTTAATCAATACATTTTCCTGTTGCTTCCTCTCTCTCGTACCCCTCTAAGAATCACATTTTCTAACTACAGTTAAAAATGCTGTCACAGACGGGAAGCTTTCCCACTTGGGCCTGCCATCCCTCTGCCTCGTAAGCTGTATGAAGTGTGGCTCATCTGTTGAGCTTTAAGATAATAGATGTTGCCTTTTCTTGCGAATTAAAGAATTAGTTCAGTTCCAGAGAAATGTAATAGAGACTAGTTTTTGTTAGTATTGTCTTAACTACTTAGTAGAAGGAAACTAATATACAAACACTGACTTCTCTTGCAAACAAAGTGCATTAGAGTCTATATAGGACCAAAGAAATATAGTTATTCATCTAATTCCTTACGGAAAATCCAGCTATGCAAACAGGTTCCTTTTTTACTATATATCCATTGCCTATCTGTAAGTCTTTAGTCCATATGCCTTCCAGCATGAAAAGTAACACCACTAAGTATTTTCCTGCAAGTCTATACAAGGGAGAATGCTAATTCAAAAATATTTTGTTTTCCCAATTGTTTTTTTTTTTTTTTTTGTTGTTGTTTGTTTGTTTGTTTTATATCTAGAAGAGATTCAAGACAAGACTTTTCAATTAAATTATATTTTTATACATTAAAGTCTTTATTTAAAACCAATTTACACATATTAAGCCAATAGCTGAAGCAGGGGCACACAAGATTTTATCTGATATTTATGCAGGCCTCAGTTAAAAGAAAATAAATAAATAAATAAATAAATAAAAGAAAAAATACCCACTATGAGTTTGTCCTGCAGTGAGAGCTGCAGGCTCAGCAATAAGCACAGAACTGACAGAGGGGACATATCCCCTGCCTGAAGCTCACTGTAAGGCATGGTACAGCAACATCTGCTGGAAGCCAAGCTCCTGCCAGGACACCAAGACTGGCAGGGAGACACTCAAACCCCTCTATCCTTCATTTTCCTAATAAATAAAATAAAATAAAATAAAATAAAAAATAAAAAAAAAAAAGTGCTAAACATCTGCTGAAATCATCTAGTACACTTTTTCAAATAAAAATGAATGTCATCACTATTTCTAAGGTTTCTATCCTCACAAAAAGAATGCTAGGAAGAAGCATACATTCTTTCCCATCTGCTTTTTTAAAATGTATTTTTAATACACACACAGTTTCTTTTTTAAACTGAAAGAGGAGCTGACTTAGAATGATATTTAACCTAAATCCAACCTTTTCTCTTTCATTTAAACTGGGAACCTGAATGTCAACTGCAGTGCTGAAGTCTTCTCTAAAAGTATGAATTAAGTGAACTTTCAAAAATATCCATAAGACATTATTACATTTTATATGATACTCTGAAAACAAAGTATATCAGGGAAAAAAAAAACACATTCTTATTCCCCCCTCCTCTCTCTACTTAATTCTCAGTCCTTCCTGAAGGCGTAATGGAGTGCATTTAAGACCTCCTCGTCACCCTTGAGCCCTGTGACCTGTGTCACCTGCCCAGCCTGAGTAGCTGGCAGTTAGCACTGTCCCCGCTACAGCAGTTCCTGAGGGAAGGAATTAAGTCAAGCCAAGGAAAGCAGAGAGCTGACACCAGCCATGGTGATGGGTTGCAGCCCGAACTTACAGCTGGTGCTCATGTCCTTCAGTGCCTCTGCCAGTTTGTGGACACTCACAACTAGATGAAATTTGCTTAGTCAATGGTGCCAAGAGGTTGCATCTGCTTGCACAGGTCCCTTTCCCAAGAGCGAACTGGACCACAGAAGTGACAAACTGTAACACTGGTAACCTGCTGAAAGAAAGCACTCCATCTCATATACATTGGCAACCTGACCAGCATTCATGACGCAGGGACAAAAATGTACCATGATTTCATGAAAGTCACTTTTAGTACCATGTCTTCTCAGCCACTGTTAATAGAAAGCTTACTTAATCTTTTTAGAAAAAGCTACCCCCAAAAACTGTATAAGCTGTTGCCCTAATGGTGTTCATTTACAGCTAAACAGCTACTAGAACAAAAAGTCCTTTACACTCCTTCAACATTTTCATTCTCGCCCTTTTGATTGCTTCCACGTAAGGAACACACGCATACAGTTTTTGGAGGAGGGAATGTATAATCTTTTTTTGGACTATTTTCTGGTGGACTAACTTCATTTAGATTGCAATCTGAGAGAAAATAAATTAAAAACAAGAAGAAAAAAATCCAGTGGCCACTCCTCCTCAAGCAGTATTTTCAGGTTTAAGACAGAACATCACCAAACACAGCCTTCCCCACCCACCTCCTCTCCCAGAGGAGAGGACACAAAAAGGAGACTTGTGAAATAAGACTTAAATTTAGACCGGAGAGTTGGTATTTGCTTTTTTTTTTTTTTTTTTTTCCCATGAAAAAGAAAAAAAAAAATCATATTGAGAGACTTTATATACACTCAAGTGGATAAAGGAGGGCACAAATTCCTGCAAGGAAACAGAAGAAAGTAAATTCTCTGAAGCCAAGCAGGAGCTGCTGCTGTACGAAAGAAAGCAGACTATCAGCAAAGGAAAATAAAACCAATGTACCAAACCTAACTACTTCCTAGGAAGAAGAACGTAAAAATATTACTAAAAAGTCTGCAAAGCAATTACTTTTGCTACATTTTCCACTCAGCAATACTACATCTTTTATTAAAAAAAAAATATTGGAGAAGCCATTTTTAATCAAAACTGGAATTACAAGCTCCTCAATAGACCAGATAACTAGTGATCTAGATTCAAAACATGAACGGTTTGGCTTGAAAAGCAAGAATACTTGTTTAATATCTGTTCACAAGGAAGCAGAAGTGATTCAAAGGACTTAGAAACAAATAAAATCTAGTTTTGTTTCTAGTAGTTGTGTATTCTTCCAATTTAACCCTTTTCCCCCCCTCTTCCTGCTGCTCTTTCTTCCTTTTTCCACTGTTTTCATCTACATCAAGTTGTCTTTTTCAGGCAGCCCAAGCCCATGTAAGTAGTTTGCCATATCTAAGCTCCTTTGTTTCTCTTAGACTTTATTTATATTCTCCTGTGCTCATATTAAAATATCCCAACCAAGGCAGCCTAGGGAGGGCAGATGCAGAGATGAGAAGTGGATGAGTTTCAAACCCAGAACACACGGGGTCAGTGAAGAACAGGACCCCTGCAGCCCCTCACTGCCCCCTGCCCACCTCCCAGCAAGTGTTGAGGGACGGAAGGGCTCAAAGGGGGCTCCATTTCCCCATCCCTCCAAATCTCTAATCACCAAGAGAGGGACCATTTATTTCTGATTCTTTCACTCTCCCAGATGAGCTTGGCAAAAAATGTTGAAGAATAATTCGACAAAATATTTCTTCCCTTATGAGCAACTTGATAAACAAAAATGTAAAGAAAAGAGGACTGCAATTGGAAATGAACTATAATAACTGTACACTTCATGCATTTGTATAAACACACTGCAAGCCCTGCCAATTTAAAAGACTTCTTCCACCACCCACAACTACTTCCTTTTATCTTATCAGAAAAAGAGCTGTTTGCCGCTGTAGGCTAATTACACCATCTGTTTAGCCCCAGTGCAGCAACACTAAGACATAGCACATTAACTCCTTAACTTTCCCACATGGAAGTGCCTGGCGTTGCCCTCACGCTCTCAAAGACGTGGGCTGGGCAGAGGGAAGGGAAAAGCAGCCTCCTGTTATTTATATTCCCTCTTCCCCCACCACAGCTCTGCTGCTGGACTTCACAGGGATTTAAGCAACCTGACAATTTCTCTCTAGCTCACCTCAGTACAATGGTGCCAGTTGTCACGACCAGCAATGAAAAACATCAATCATCAGCGCACACACACAAAGGAGGAGGAAGAGCCTGGGCAAGCCCGCGCTGCTTGTCACATCGAGCGAGCTGGCTCTCTCCTCAGCGGTCAGAGCGCGCTGGATCTTGAGTTTCCCAGGACACAGGAGATGCACACCCATGCATTAAAAAGCAGTATTTCTCCAACTTTTAGATAATGGGAAATGCACACCAGCCGTCTGCCTCTCTGAAGCAAATACATCCCGGCCCATCCATCAGGGCCAGACAGAGCCCACAACACAGCAGCTGTCCCCAAAGGCACCGCTCGGCAGGTACCACACACTGGCATGCTGGAAGACATCTTCACAAGGTCCCTGCACTCTTTTCTTTCATCCTTCCCCAACCCCATCTCCTCTTCCCCCTCCACTCCTTTAAATCAGCCAGAACACACAGGAACCTTGCTGCTTTGAACACCTTATTGAAGTCAGCCCCAGCTGAAGAGAAAGGGGTGATCATGGGACACGAAGCACAGCAGGCTCAGGCAGACAGCTCAGGAGTCCCTCCAAGCCCCGTGCTGTCATGTTCAACATCAGCAGCCTGGCCCCGTAGGAGCCCGTCACTCCTCACTCCCTCCCAGACCCACCGGGCTGTTTATGTTCTCTCCATCTTCTCTTCTCGCATACAGAATTGTGCAAGAAGCCATTAACCCAGCTGATTTGGGTACATGGGCTGGAAGCTGAATGGAAGAAGTGGGAAGGCAGAAGGTGAGAGGGCAGCCACCCCAGCAGGGCAGCTGGGACATGCAGATACCTGTAGCATCCTCTCCAGGCAGCAAAGCTTTAGCAAGGAGGGAAGGTTTGTCTGCATCCCTGCAACTATCAGGAATTTTCTTCCACAGATCTGAAAGTTAGCAAACTTGAACCTACCTGAATGCATCTGGGATTCTTTGTATCTCCCTCCCTTTCCCCCTTTGGTAAAAGCATTCCCACATTTGTAACATGGTGCTACTACACCCCCATTACAGAGACACATTCCAGTTGAGAAATTGCTTTCATCAGAATATACTACATGTTACTGATAACCACTAAGATTCAGCCAAAGGCGAAAGGAAAATCTGTAGACATTTAACATCACTTTGCACTGCTCAGCCACATAGCTTTATTAACTTATTTATAGATTCCCACTTCTGCTATGTGTCACATTTTCAAAGGAAAAAAAAAAAAAAAAGCAGCTTGGGGAGGCTGGAAGGGGGAGGTACAGAAATAAGAGAAGGCTTCATCTTACAGAGACTGCTCAGGAGGACAATTCATTCATCTGTAGAGCAGCAAATGCATGGGTCACAGGAAACAGGATGCAAACTGCGATAACAGAGAAGGGGAAAAAAAGCAAAGGTGGATTGAGCCCAGTTACGTTCAATAACTTTCTTGCCCTCAGGTTCCATCAAAAACGTGAGGTATGGATGGGGTAGGAAATAAAGCAATTACATGCTCTCTCTACTGCAGTATTATGCTTCTTTCTTTGCTTATTATTTCCTATCTAGAAACAAAGTATGCAGGTATTCTTCATGTTGCATACAGAAATTATAAGTGTTTTCATGGATAGATCGCTCCTGACCTTTTTAGTGATGAAACTGTTCAAAAGGGGAAAAAAGGCAGAAAATTACTTCGATCAAGCATTTGCAAGTAAAGAAACATTAAATGCTTGGACAAAAAACACCCAGATCATATCCCACAATTTAGGAGCACTCTGTGCAGGGCAACATTTAACGCAGCCACAGCTCAGTGAAACTGCTGGAGGAGCAGGCTGGCTCAGATTCAGGGGCTCGCCATCAGTAAGGTCAGCGTATACACTATGCAAGACACACTTCATGTGGCACTGTACTTGCTTCTATTCTCTGAGGCACTTTCCTATCACGGAGATAAAAATGTAAGATGAAGCATCCAGTGCCATGACAGCCGTATCTGCCTTCCAGCTAATGGAAAAGTACCAAGCACCAACACCAGCCTGCAGAGAGGAGGATCTCGCTCATCCACTGCTGTCATTTAACATGTTCCCTTCCCACCCACGGTCAACAGCAAGGCCAGGGTAAGTCACTAGGTAACTTTATTAACCAGGTAATCCATTAACTTCAATTGGAGGACAGAAAGTACATAATCTGTGGTTATCAGCTTCGAAAAGGTGTTGAGATGAATCTCTCCGTTTTCAAAGTTGCTTTGATACATTAAGCTTGTAAAGTTTGCCAGACAATCCATAACTGAAAGGCAATAAATATTGCAAAAACAAGTACAGTTGATAATGTAAAAGAAATTCTACTAACCAGCCTAATGTATTCTCTTACCACAATTTACAACACATCTGTATGCTTAACATGAGAAGGTAAACAAAACATTTATATTTTACTAGTAAAATAACATTTCTGTTTGTTTAAGAGGCAGGTCCCTGCATTCCCTATACTGATTTGTTCAAAGAAATGGTTCACAAAGAATTCCTGTACCCCAACACATACTTACTTTAAACCAAGTATCCTAATATTGGCAATCTTTTTTTTTCTTCTTTTTTTTTTTTTTTAAAAAAAAAAAAAAAAAAAAAAGAAAAGGCATAATTCCCCCTGAGAAAACTGCTGTTCAGATACAAAGGAATGAAGGCAGTTTGCTGTCCCATAAACTGTAGCTCATTAAAGCACAAACAAAACTAGCTTTAGTTTTACATGAAGAAAGGGATTTATGGCTTGATGAGAAACAAATTGCCAAAAACCCCAGTGCAAACTCACAACCTAATTAAACGCCTTCTGTTATACATAGCATGAAAACTACCACTACTGCTTTTTGTGCCTATAAAACCACTCTTCCTTCTAACTGTTATTTACCTCCTGTTGACCAAGTGTAGGAAAATGCCGGCATGCACCCTTCAGGACTTCCAGGAGCTCCTGCAGTCAGTACAGCTCTGTGTACTGCCACTTGTGCTTCTTTGCAAGCTAGCACAAATCTATGCCCTCAAAGAGAGGGGGCTTTTTTTCTGGGTGGCATGCATCTTCGACATAAAAATGCATTGTAAATAACTTAATTGCCTTGCTAAGTTACATCAAGTGTAATACATACCACCAAAGGTTAACTACAGTGCCCATTTCCCTCACCCCAAAAGCTCGCTAGAGAAGTCAGACTTATGAAAGATGACTCCCTTGAAACATTTGGCAGTCATACAGTCAGATTATGTAAGTATACATGGAATGCTAAGTACCTATTTAGTATTTCATTATCTCCTTAGCAAATAGTGCCATTCTATCAGATACAACACTTTATCTTGCACTTTTTAATTTTGAAAGCAAGCATCCATTAAAAAATGAAATGATTTAAAACAGAACTCCTAAAAACAAACGAAATATTTCAGCTGTACATGAAAACTAAGCTATCAAAGCCTCTCTGTGAACCAGAAAATAAGAGAAATACATTCTGCAGCCTAAGCAGTACAAGTCTTGATACTTTCCAAGATCCTGGACATAAAGTAAAATTCTGACCATTTCAACAGCAAATTCTCACTCAACACTTGTCTGCTGCCACATCACTGAGTCTTTCAGAAGACTTCTTTCACAAAAGGTATAGTAATCATCTGTAAGGTTCAAGGCAAAACACAGAACACTTCCTAGAGTTCAAAAGTCCTTAGCAGAATTAAAACACCTATAATAAAAAAACACCACACAGACTACTTCTCATATCTGGAAAATCCTAACAGGTCAGCTGCAAGCCAGAAGTTTTGGTAAAGAGCCACTGGGGAGCCCTAGAGAAGGGAGAGATCACATCCATAACAAATGGCAGTGGGGAATTCCCATTTGCTATTGTTCTCCTAGGTTAGGTTTCTCCACAGAGAGAGAGGTCTCTAAAAACTTCATACTAGCAGCAGATACTGTAACTCCCAAGCATTAACAGACTTTCAGAGGAAAACGAATCTGACCTTTAGTACAGCAAAGTCAAATTTCTGCACCCTAACAAAACGTTTTGTAGCCTGATGAGAGTTGATCTGGTCTAGTAACACTTCCCTTCAGAAAGGCCCCAGAAAAGACTGCCCTTAACTACTCTGGAAGTGTTAACTGTCAGTTTGAAATAAATAAATAAATAAACCAAAATAGAATAAAACCAAGTTCAACAAAGCATGCACTCTTCCAAGAAGCAAAACACTGTCAAAATCAACTTCGAGCATTCTGGAGGAAAAATAAGATCAGTGTGACAAAAAACATGTGAATTTACATGTATACTCTGGAATCAAATCCTCACATGAAATACTGTCCATATACAAGGCTGGTTTATATTACCTTCAGAGAAGCCAGAATACATAGCTACATCAAGACTTTTTAACACTGCATTTTTCATACACGTTGCAGGTTGCTCACGAGACTGATTTTTCTTTTTAACCCACACAACATCTCCTACTATCACCACCACATCTATTTCTTCACTCCATGCATTTTCTTACATATGAGGAAGCAGTATTTGTGTGGCTCCTGTAGAGCTAGCTACACCAACATGCTGATCAGATTAAAGAGACTTCACAAGCATCTAGAAACAATGTGCGTTCATGATCACCTTGTAAAAATAGAAAAAAAATTCATCCTGTACTCTAAAAAATATCCCATGTCCGAGTATGTTGGGTTCAAGAGGACAGACTTAAGTTTTTCTACTGGTATCACTTCATAATCTTACACTTATAATTCTCTCACATAAATTCACACAGTTTTTCTCTATTTTTAAAACATCACAAAGAACTTAAAAATGCATTATCCAGGTTAGCTTTGCCTTATAGATCATCCAAGCTACTTCCCAAGAAAACCACAAAGGCAACACCATTTTGTTCCTGATTCTGGAAGCATCCCACTATTTTAAACTCCTGTTGTCACAGCAGAAATAACAGGAGCGTACTGCTACTACCTCCTACACAGAACCAAAGGCAGCAAGAACAGACCTAGCCCTTCACCTCATCTCTTGCTGCTGCTGCTTCTCAACATCTCAACTCTGTGCTACATTACAAGGAAAAAAAACAAACAAACAAAAAAAACAGTCCCAGGTACTCATGTTTCTGCTTCCTTGCCTACCCATTAAATCCTGTTTCAACATAATTTATTAAGAGCTAGGTTGTCTCCACAAGTACTAAAGCATACACTGAATGCACAGTTGCTACAGTCATTGGCATGCTTGGAGTTCATGCCCTACCTTATCCTGTGACAACTTGCTCAAATACCTGTACCTTTAGCTATACAGGGAAGCCATAAGAAAATAAAAAGAAATAATAAAAAAAAAAAGTGCTGCCAAGTAAGAGAGAGATGATAAAACTTAATCTGCTCTTCACTTTCCTTACTCTATAGGTGAGGAAAGTATAGCAGAATCCAAGTTGCCCTGATCCACAACAAAACTTACCAAAATATCCCTAACAGTGCTTGGCAGATGCTGCCCTCTCCAACTATTGCTCCTGTCAGCCCTTCAGACTGCAAGAGGTAACTAGCAAGCTTGACACCTCTTTTGTGGAAGACTTCCGAGTGAGAAAAACATGGTTGATTTGCACTTCCCTGACACTTAAATGCTGACAGCAAACCCAGTAACAACAATCAGAACTCTCCAAAATATAAACCACCATATACCTTGAAACAGATTGGGTAAAACTTAGTCTAATTGTATTCAGTAATCACTGAAACACTCAAAAATCAGATGCAATAACAAGAAACAATCATCTCATCCTACCTTTTTTTACCTTTTTTTTTTTTTTTTAATATAAGCATAGAAATTTTGAATGTTCATACCTCAATTGGCTTTTTCCCTCTTCCAAAACAAGAGCAAAATGAAGGAACACTACCTGCACAGTTTATGAGGTCTGATCTTTTTTGCCAAAGTATTATTTCAGCTGCAGCAGTTAGCTAGTCAGAATACTTTAAAATATGAAAAAAAAAAAAAAAAAAAAAAAGTGATTCTAAAAGCCTACATTTATCCGCAGAGTCTCAAAGTGACATTTTGGCCCAATTAAGCTCTTCAGTGTATTAAGTCATCTCAATAAAAAGAGTAAAATTGATGCTCTTAAAAGTTGTTTTTAAATATTTAGAACTAGACTCTGATCTCAGTGATTTTGGTTCATTTGGTGGTATCCCATGATACCAGTGTGGCTCCTAAACATAAGATATTACTTTTTAATAGCTCCATTAAACATGTTTCAAGATACAAAACAATTTTGCGAGGCCTGAGGGAATGAAAAAAAGAAAGGGAAATTATGCTACGTGTGAGTCAATTATGCTATCTGTGAGTCAACGTTAGTTCCCCTTCACTCTCTAAGTATCTACACACAGAAGACTGTTTCATAACTGCATTCTGCCTTGGATTTTTTGACAGTATATGATTGTTAATTATTTTTTCCTCAGACTTGAAAAGAAAACCTGGAGGAAAACAATACAGCTTATAATAGCTCATAGTAAGTCTATAAGAAAAACTGTGTATTTGAATCCGCTGTTTTAGTCTTTGTTAAAGGATTAGTTACAAGGTTAAACATATCATTATCCACTAAGATTCAAGCAGTTTTATTTATGCAAGAAGCATTTCTAGTTATGATTTAATGTTTCCAGTCATAAGAGTGACAGTGAGATTGATTCTTTTACTCCTAAAGGACTAAACCAACGAGTGAAGCAGGAGACAAAAGCTCCGTGTACGATCTTGATGCTACAGCTTCTGGGAAGAGTAAACCTGCAAAACCAAGAGGGTGATTCAGCCACTTTGTGCATTTCTTCTTTCATTCTTCTGCAGCTGAACACAGATTTGGATTAAACATACCAGCATTTTGCATTATCACTTTTCCTGTCATGTGTTAATGACTCTTGGAGTACTGAACCAGGACCACATAAGCAGTTGTGATCTTGGACTGAAAAGACCCAAACCCCATTCATTACCTATACCACAGAAGTATGTGAAGTTCACAAAAACCTATTATAGGAAAAATTCACAATAGTTCTTTTCCAACCTACTTTTGTACACTGAAAATAAGTCTCAGATTTATAGGTGCAAGCTTTATCTTTTTACCATCCAGAATTGCTGCAAAGCTCTTTTCAGAAAATGTCCAAAAATAACTGAAGCAAGAAGGCAAGTATCTTCACATTTATCTGCATTCATCAGGAGAATTCGATGTCCCGAACCTCTGGCAACAGGTATTATAGAGACATGGCAAACTATGGACAAGAATAAGTAGCCTAATTAACAAATTAGTCAGTTTTACTTGGCAATCCCACAAGTGCAAAGAATAGACTGTCAAGCTAAGCATCACACACCCATCATCCTTTCAAACTGTGTGGTAAAATTGATATAAGCTGCAGCAAGGAGGATGTTTTTGCCTTCAAAGGTGTTTTCCCAGAATATCCATCTTATTCCTCAAGAAGTTCCCCACTTTTATTACTCAACTTGTCAAACTGAAATGCAATCAAATAAATCTAGACATTCTGTGTACACATAAACTATGAATAAGGCCATTAAAATCCCTGTATCTTCTGCTTCCAATTCCCAGTCTGCAATACTCATCCATATTTAGCACAAAATGCCCTAATGGAAATAACACAAGTTAAACTTAACTATGACTATAGATCTGTATAATTAAATGAAATTGGTGCTTTTCTGATAAAATGGGAAATCTCTTCCTTTTACTTCCTGAGATCACAGCTTAAACCCTTATTAATCTGAGATGCGATGAAAACATAACAGCATTTACAAGTATTCTATACAGTCTTAGAACTTGGCACATAAACCACTGGTAATGTCATCCCTCCACCAGGGATGTCCACACCAATCTGTCAAGTATAACCTAGTTCATCTTATCTTTTTAACCATGCAAACACACAACTCTCAATTAAGCAATCTGCCAGTGTATCTTCTAACGCATTAGTTGCCAAATTTGAATAAAAAGAAAACAATACTGACAGGCATTCAAGCCTGTCAAGATCTGTTCTAGAGGCACATTTACCTATGCAAGACCCATTCTTCTGAAGCCAACAAGCATAAACAGGCACGATCCCTGAGAAGGTGGCCGTGTCCTCAGACACTCTTCCTTCCACTGGCATCACCAAGACAATACAAATGAGAAGGATAGAAATGACCTCCCGTTCTGGCAGCAACGCACAATATCTGCAAACAAGTTTTTACGACACAGTAAGAACAGAAAATATTTTTCAGACATCTTCTTCTCAAGTACCACCATGTCCCTAGTAAATTTCCTACTCCAATAAAACCTTCTACTATCCTATGAAATAAAGGGTCTTGTTGTTGTTACAAAGAGGAAGGATCAGCTTACAAAGCACATAAATCTTTCCTTTTGTGGCCGTGCAAGCTCATTCATGCCTCTCGTTAAGGAAGAACACAAGTCCCATGCAGGCAAATACAGAACAGCATAACCATGCAGAAGACAATCACAGAAAGCACACTTCCTCAGGCAGGGCTAGAGAGGACTTGGGTTAGTTTACCTGCTCTTCTCATGCTCTGGCACTGTAGGCCCTCCCCTCACTGATAGTAAGCCACTTAGTTCATCTTTACCTGTTTATTAATCTATACATCAGGGACAAAAATAAATTTTGCAGATGTTCTCTATCCCATATAGCCTTCTTTTAAAGAGAAGAATAAGAGCTTGTATTTCACAGGCTAAGTGTAAGAGCAGCCAGGTAAAACAAGAAGATTTGAGAACTGGAAGGTGGAAGACTGTAATCACCCAACTGCAATGGCAGCAGCAAGATTAGTCTACCTGACTCCATCTTAATCCACCATGAGAACAAGCGGACTTCAGCCCAGCTGAGGATTCCACTAGAAGCAAATATTAATTCCTTTAGGCAAATATTACATGAGTGGAAGGGTACAACACTTCATAATGCAAAAGAACTTTAACCTTTCCCCAAAAGACCACAGATAGTCACAGCTATTTTACAAATGGAATCAGACAACTTCCTCGCTGAGATAAACCAAATATCAAAAGGCTTAACTGTAACAGTGACTAAATGCTTCAAGTTTCCTGGCTGCTGTTAACTGCTCAGCTCAGCAGTATAGCTGCTGTGTTAGAGACTCCATGAATTTTAAGCCACATTTTTAAGTATCTGTAGAAAGGACAAGCCCGTTAATGGCATACAAAAATTATTATTCAAGCTCTAAAGTTTTTAGCTTAAGCACAAAAGCTAGCAAAAGATTCAGGAATACTAATTCAGTGTTTGGAAGGACAATCAACATTGCTCAGTTTAGGCTCTCCTTTTTTTATAGCATGCACAGGAACCACAGATACAGTATACACAAGTGTGTATATATATATTATTTAACCTATATCCCAATCTTTCATAGATAGAGGGATATAAGTATACTTACTACATATACACACACAAGCACGTGTGCACACACACATACATAGAGGCAATTACCATGGCTATTCCAATTCTACTGGAAAATATTACACTACTTTTAAAGAGCTGAATTATACAAAATTCAGGGTAGAAATCTGGTTATAGGCTTATTTAAAACATTCTATGGACTACCTCTAAAAATAGAAGAAAGATAAACATAGCTAGAAGCACGTTTGATAAAACAAATATATCACTATGCTAGTGCTATGACCAACTAGTAGGAAATGCTTTACTCTGTTAGCTTCTTCAGTCAGGGGATTAACCATACGCAGAGAAGCAAAGCACCCAGGGAAAAGACATCATCTTTCATTAGACCAAGACACACAGTTTGGAGAAAAAGAGAAATTAACAAGCTAACTGCTACATTCACCCTTAGCTATTATAGAACAGATGACATTAAGGTAGTTTAATAGTTAGCTGTTCTTCAGCTATTCGTTGATGAACATAATTAAATAAAATTCAGAGCAACTGATTTAGAACTTCAACCCAGTTTGAAGCTGACTTGAATCTGAAAGTTGGACTTGAATCTGAAAGTGTTTCTTTTCAGCTGTCTTCCCCTGGTGAAGAATGTCCACTGCTTCCTCACGGGCAGAATGCTGTCTGCAGATTTACATACAATGATTGCTCTTACAGATTAACATAATGGCTAGGAGACCAATCTTTTAAGAAGAAGGGTAGGATGGGGAGGCTAATCATGAGGCATGAGGGGGAATAGGCAAGGGGGGAGGGGGAAGGGCAGGGGGAGAGGATGTTCTCAATGTAAGTACCATGGAAGCTTCTTTCCTTCTTTCTTTCTTTCTTTCTTTCTTTTTTTTTTATTTTTTTATTAAGGTTTCCACCTCTATACCTGAAGATGGTAAAGATGTACAGTCCACAGTGATAAACATAACAGTACAGTGATAAACATAACACTTCATGCATTTCAATTTTTATAAGGCTTATTTGCTTTACTAAACAAATGTTTAGAACTGCAATTTAAATCAACAATTTAAAGCTAACCCTTAATCCACATGTAGGTAAAAAATTGCTGTGGACTGTTCCAATGCATTTATATGAACATGTTTGACTGATGCAGAGTAGAAAAGGGCAAGATAAATTAAAAGACCTAAAAAAGACCTAGTATCAGAATACAGAACAGAAAGCTATTTCTCAAGATATGATTTTTCAAAGGCTGCATGAACTTTTTAGTGAGTCTTACAATATCACTCTAAAAATCTATATCTAGAGCTGTATCAGAATTCAGCCCTTCAATAATGCATCTAATAAAAAAATGTTCAGAGGAAGTGACTGAATGAGGTCAGAAGAGTTTTTGTTTTTTACTGGAATCAAACTATGACACCAGTTATATCAAAGCCAATTTATTTTAGTGATGAGCCATCTCCCCTATTTTTATTTTGCCTTGAAAACACAGCATGACAAACCAGTTATATTTGCAATTTAATCACTTGTTTCACCTCTCAAGTAACACAGGCAAGCTTTGTATACTGTGCTGCAGTACACAAATAATAAATTGATCATGTAAGACTTCATAACATTAGCACACAGTAATAATAAAAACTAGTATTCAGTCATTCTATTTTCCTCCTCAGTATTCCCTTGCTCACCCCCCCCTTTTTTTTTCTTTAAAAAAAAAAAAAAAAAAGTGGTTAAAAACCGTAACTGGAAGTCTCCTCTACCACATAAATCAGTAACTGCTATCTGGACTACCTAATAATCACAGGATACGGACACACAGCTTATTGAAACTTGCCTCAATATCTTCCACGTACTTATGACTGACAAAAGCAATCCTCTGCTGTAATTTGCAACCAAATGTTGACCACCATACAGCAACCTTTGCTGTACTGTGCAGTGCACGACATTCTAATTTACTGAAAACAAGTGGTCATTTCTGTTTCCCACTAATTTGAAGACAGGGAGTCCTTAGCATTACATTGTCAGCTACATGTGATTATTGGTCCAAGTCCTGATCGATATTGGATTATTGGTACAAGGCTGACTACGTTTTAAAAGTTAAGCAGTTAATTTGCCCCTTCTAAACAGGATAGCAACACTGTCAAAAACCTGTTATTATTTCCGTGGTCTCAGGCATAATCGATCACAAAAAATATGTGCCATTTTCAGCTATGCCTTTACATCGTTTCTTCTTCCAGGCGACAAAAACATTACTGACAATCCTTAAAAACTGTCTGTGGAATATATCTAATCTCCCTGGAATTAAGTCTTAATCAACTTTATTTCATTTCTTATTACAATCAACTCATTTATATAATAGATCAAAGTACAAATAACCTGATGTCAACTAAATGTTGCTTGGCTACTAAGCACCATATTTTCTCATATTTTCACAGTGACTAGCAGAGGAATTTCAAGAATCCATTCTTATATCAAGACTCATCACCATTTAGTGATGAAACAATGCTGGTAATCCATTCTGTTTACGTGTCCTGCTACATACAATAAGCTTTTGAAAAAAATCCTTCTAAATTGACTATGGTAAAAATTCTCTGAAGCCTGCTATTCCCTCCTAATTCCATTAATTTGTTCTCCTTTTAAGAGAATCAAGTACTTGGGATACTCTGTGAAAATACTGTCACAACCACAGAAGAACACGACATGATCAGCTACAGAACAAAGTAATTCATCTGACTGAACCATGAATTTAAATGTTTTCTATATACCAGGCAAACAGAACAGCAGGTAACCAAAAATGAAAGCCAGTTTAGTTACTCAAGGCTTAAAGTTACAGAGTCACCCTAGTGGCAATAATTTTGCAGATATATTGAAAATATTTCCTCAAAAGTACCACACATATTGAAAATACTTCCTCAGAAATACCACATTTTTTTCCCACCAAAAGTGGGAAGTGATAGGTAAGTGGAAGCCCTGCCACAGGGTGTCCTCTTCTCTCTAGGACTACATTGCACTATCTCACTCTGGGCCTTTTTCCTCAATGGCGTCCCATCATGTATCACCCCTCTGATCAACACCAAACACCATGATAAGTTGCTGATTCTCTGATTTTTTTTTTTTTTCTCCCAAACAGATGGATTTCTACAGTTAAAAGGACCTGTAACAATATTTAATTTATAAACTTAAAACTTAATTGTGCCTTCTTTGTCCTCCTCCATTGCTCTGGGCACCAAATAAAAATAGTGGTCTACAACTACCATAAGCTTCATTTTCTAGAAGACAAGACACCAGTCTACAGGGCCTCCACAATTGATTTCAGTTATAACTGCCTCATTTAATTCATCATCCCATTGAAATTTGTGCATCTTGTTTTCAGCCCCCTTGAAGACAGTACTGATTGCTACAGATGGACTAGCATGAGCATTGCAAATATTGGCACTAAGTCTTTTAACAGTGGTTAAAAGCTTTTCAGAGCGTCTCTACTCAAAGTCACTCACTTTGCTGCTAGGCTTTAAAACGTAGATTTCATAATCCTCTCCAGGTTTTATCATGTTCAGTTGAGAGGTTTAGGTTCATCTCATTATCAGCAAGAAGTGACTATGGCAGTTTATAATTTACATGAAGTAAAGTCGTGCTCTACCATAAAACCTGTATTTTTTTTCCTCTACATTGTTTACCTCATGCCAAAAAATGAAGTCACTAAATACAGAAAGATAACCTGATTTCTTGCAAAAATAATAAAATACTGAAGAGGCGTTTACCTCCCTATACTATCAAAACACTTCTGAACATATTCAAAATCAGAATAAACAAAAATCTTCAAAATATTTTGCTCCTTGCATTTTATGCAGTATGTCTTCAGGACAAGCTACCTCGTTATCAGTCCACAGCCAATATACATCTCAAGTCTCCACACTCCATGGAGTATGAATAAGACAAATGCTGCTAGGCTAACCTAACCATCTTTAACACTGCTTTGTCCACTACCTGACCCCAGAAAGAATGTTGATAATGTTTTAAGGGAACAACCCCTCAGTTTAGAGAGTAGTGCATCATTTCTCTTCACTGCTCGTTCAACCTCTTAATTTGCCTTTGAAAGCATTCTGTAGAGGCAGCCGCTCTTCATAATAGCTAGCCTCCTTTGGTTGACTGCTATGAATGCCTCTATCCAGACGATATTTGTTTATCTCATCCCTTCAGATAAACTGAAAAACCTTTTATAATGGACTCCACTCCCATGGTCTGGTTTTAAGCTGCACCCTCCTCATTAACTACACTGTAATTGTTCTCAGCCAAAACCCGTTTTCCTCCTAGCACTAGATCTCACTAGACAATGCTGACAAGGAGTTTGTGGACTGAAACAGCCTGGCAGGCTCACTCCAGCTTCGGAGGTATTATCACACAGACCTGATTATTTCAGAAACATTACAGGAGTAACCCTTCTCTGTCTCCCTAGGTACAGCAGAGGTCACAAAAGCAGTCCTCCAAAGTTCTTAGGAATGCTCATCCTTATTAGCATGCACCCCTGCATCTCAATGCCATACATTTGTTCTGTTTATACCCTTGAACCTCTTGCATGCACTGGATGAAATCCACTCTTCAAAGCCTCAGTCATCAAGAAAAAAAGTTTCACAAATTGCTCAATTTGTCTACAGCAGCCACCGACAAAACAAATTAATACGTATTATAGATTTTCCCCCTACGCTCCCACACTAGGATTTTTCAGAAAGACAATTTTAGATCCTGGACCCAGTAACACAACTCATTTCCTTTCATGTCTCAAATACACCCTTGGATAACTCTTCTTCCTTGTTAACAGCCACTGATGATAGTTCATCAATAACTATTTTACTGGTAAAACTTCTCTATGTACAGTTCTGCCTTCATGGTCCTTGCTTCTATCACATCAGTTCTATTTGGGCTAGGAGCACTCAGGAGACCATGTCTGTCCCATGCAATTCTCTCCCATTTTTAGCCATTTAACTAAATTTCTTAAAAGAATTACAGTAAGACTCTAGAGTCATTTTTTTTTTCCTTTTTGAAACTAATCTGATTTCCTACTTGCAATTTTGCATACATCCCTGTAAGAAAGCATTAGGCTTTATTTTCTTCTTTATCGACATATTGTGAATTTCCCTTATAAATCACCAAATTAAATTCCAATTTAAACGAAGTCCTGTCACAACATTCTTCGAAGCTTTGACACTAGGCCATTGTCCCTCCCAGCTGCATAGCATGCATCTTGGGACTTGCTGAGTAACAGCTACAAGGTTTTCTTCTGTTGTCTCTTAACTTGTCACTATTCCCTACACAGTTTTCAAAAGGACCTTAACTACTTCAGAGTAGTCATGGGTCCCTGTGAAATCATCATCAAGATTCCTATCTGGAAGCTGCCAACAGAGAAGTTTGCAAATTACAGTTAAAAATGTTGATGATTTCCTTAGTTTCTAAAACAAGTTTAATAGCAAAATAATAATTTTGACATAGTAGATTCTATACCAGCAATTCTCCTGAGCATACACGCTAAAGATAAGTGGCAAGCTCAGTAAGAGGCCTGTCAACCTTGCTATACCACACTAAAGTATTAATTACAATGTTTTCATGAATATAACTCACTCTTCCCAACAGCATGGAAAACACAACAAAAAGAACAGTCAAGAAAACACTATATAGCCTAAATTTTACACCTAACATGCTTCAACTTACATTCCTTCCTACCTCAGCTTTTCCCTGTAATATAGATGGAAAGTAGCAATTAAAATGCAGTAGAACTTCTGCTTTAAATTGTTCTAAAATGGTTGCAAGTTTATTAAAAGTAATATAAAATCAGGAAAGTGCAACTTTGTGTGATCTTGTACAATACTTTCAAACTATTTGTGCACAGAGCTACTGAAACATTATTCCTGACATGTTATCCTTTCCCAGAAAAATGTAAATACTGAAAAACAAACCTCAATCCCTTTCTCTTGTAACAAAGTTTCTCACTGTATTTAGCAAATCAGAAAACACAACTTCAGCTACAGCAGAGCATTCCACAGCTGCCTGGACAAAGGACACACAGCAAGTGTTAAGTATTAAACCAACACAAACAGTGAATTGATTTTACAGAAGAGCTTTTTAGAGCATTTCAGAACTTAAAAATGGAGGAAAAGAGGCAGGAAAGGAGAACTATGAGAACTGAACTTCTTTGTCCTTCTCTAGATAAACGATTTGACACTAGCTGCACATGACAGACCAACGTAAGATGTTAAAATTCTATTAATTAATAACAAGTTATGATAATTATGAGTTTGAATTGGAAATAACTTCCAAAGTCCCAGAAGTTAAACCAGCACACTGCTCAAAATACACAGCTAACTGCCATTTCCATGCAAGTTAGCACTGACGTTACTGTTAGTACATAGTATTCTTGAAGTGACTGTAAATGGCTGAATCTTATCATTTGATATGCAAAACTTTTTACTGAATGCATATGCTCCCAATATGTATGAATTAAGATAACATGTGAAAGCAACTTTGCACTCTCAACATCACATCCCCCAAGTACAGCAGTAGCTTGCCAGATGAATCCATCTTCTTAGCCGAGAGCCTTTCTCCTCCAGAGCAGCCAGCCAGCCAGAGGGGACACCTTTTCTGAGGGGTGCCCACCAAGGGTGCAGGAGAGGAGGTCTCCCCATGCTTTGGAAATCCAGGCACATGCCAAAAGCACGAACCATCTGAAATCCTGTGGATATATTGCCACAGTACCCAGGCAGCAGTCATACACCACAAAAGTGTTTTTTGTTGATTTGTTTTTTTTCTTGTGTCCATCCCCAGATTGGTAGAAGAATTTGGCTTCTGAAAATTGCAGTTCCATAGGGAAACCATTTTCTCAATGAACAGCTGAGATGTTCACACGGTGCATTGTAACAGAGATGATAAAAAGTGATATTGGAGGATTTTGATGTTTTCCAAAGGGTAAGGATTTGAATTTAACAATAGGACGGTGTCACACCTGTAATTGCAACAGGGAGCCCTATCCGGAAGCCAGGCACACCTTAGTAATGTCGACTTTAGCTGGTACAATTGCACACAAGATAACCTTTGCCAAGCCTTTGCTTGTAAGCTTGGTAAAGACAGAGTGCAAGAACAATTACCCATAAACAGTGCAAATTAGCTCATAGGCTTGTAAATTGGGCAAATAAAATTTATGCTTTCGTGCCAACACTGAGACAGATTTAGGAGTGGGAGGGGAGGAGGTACTTCACTGCTATGGTTCAACTTCCAGATTCCCAACTGTTCCAGATACAACAGCTTTTCAATGAAGTCAATAAGCTTTCCTTGGTTTTTAATGTTTCCCCAACTTCAAACCTCAAACTCATGAATTTCTATAAACCTGGAAAAAAAAAAAAAAAAAAAAAAAAAAAAAAAAAAAAAAGCCTGGTAAAACTAAAACCAAAAAATTCCAATTTTGCAGGTGACAGATAAGGAATTTAGAAAAGAAAAAGCTCACACAATCCTACATAAATCAGCTGCTATCTGTCTCTGTAACGTACTCCAACGTGATGATTAAAATGTAGGCACTCAGCTAAAGCTTTTTTTTTTTCTTGTTTTTCTCTCTGGTTTGGGCTAAGACTCAAAAAAAAAAAAATACTTTTATAGATACACAAATTTAAAGAGCACGTCTGAGGATCAGAAGGAGGTGAATGGACCCCACTGAACCGAACGGCTCCGCGCCCACCCCTGGCAGCGCAGGGCCCGAGCACGGAGCCGGAGCCCGGCCGCCTCCCGCCCCGCTCCCCGAGGCCGTGAGTGTTTTCCACTGCCACCTGCTGGCCTCAGGCCGCGGACGCTTTTAACCGAAATGGTTTTGAAAGCTTTTTTTGGTTGGTTGGTTGGGTTTTTGCCTCACTTGGAGGCAAAGGGTAAAGAGAAAGGGAAGTTAAAGATGGTCTGGAAAGAAACTTGGTAAGGGAAGAAGAAAAATAAATCAGTTCTTGATGCAGTTTGAATATTGTATTTTTTCAGACTTCCTTTGCTTCCCCCCACCCCCTCAAAAAAAATATATTAAAAAAAAAAAAAAGAGGAAAAGGCTTCAGTAGGAGTGGAGGCAGACAAAAGTGCTTTAGCTGCCTGGCTGAGGCTGGACGGGGCCCAGCAATGCAGCAAGACGACAAAGTCTAAGACCACAAGCATCTTCCCCAGGATAAAGCAGCTTCATCCATGCCAAAAATAAATAAATAAATATGTATGTACAACTTTTGTGCTCCACACCAATGGATAAAAAAGAAAATGGTGCTTTCCTGCCAGGTGGGAAGAACCGAAGTATTCACCTCAAGTCTTTTCTTACAGCTTCTTCTCCAATACTTTTTAGTCCTACTATCTCCCTGAACTTGGCCACCAACCATTCACAAACGGGATGTGCTTTTGTAAACATGACAGATTCTGTTTTAAAGCAAGCTACTCCATATATAAGATTTCAAATTCCATAAGAAATGAAAGCTCTGTGTCAGAAAATACACAAAATTGTATGCATTATATACAAAAAACAAGAACATATCATTTTCAGCTACATTTCTTTTGGTTGTACCTAATGATACTTAGAATACTAAAGGCTGTATGTCAACAAAAAGGATATAGAATTTGTATGTGCAGCACCTGTGAAACCATTTAAACATCTGGCAAAAATACTATTGTGGTTACATTTCAAGTCACTGTTGCATTTATATTTAGTTCACAATAATTACACAGAAGAGTGTTTTTCTTACAAAAACTCTACTTAAAAAAAAAAAAAAAATGAATTTTAAAACATAGCTAATAAGCATCTGAAATTTTTGATGTTTTTCCAACATAGGCTGCTTATGTAAACAGATTTTATAACAACGTTGCATGTAAAATAAAATGTGACCAACTTTGTTAGGAGAATTTACATGCACTTGCGTGACACCATGCTATGAGCAACTCAACTCTGCATTCCTGTCCAAACAAATCTAATCTCTTCCTTACAACAAGCGCTCCAGAGCCTTCAAGTTGATTTTACCCAAGAGTATTTCTGGGCTATCTTTGGAATGCTGGAGGGGGGGGGGGCAGAAAGGAAGGAATGGAAGAAACACAAGCAAGTAGTAATCGAATATAGATGGCAGTTAAACCTCAAGCGTTTACCAAAAAATTATACCACTCCTTATAAATCACTACTTGGCTAACACTGACCTTCACTAAAATGTTTACAAAGTTAATGTTGTCCTATAGATTCAACCTCTATGAAAAATGGCACATTCACCTCCGCTACCAATTTATGTTATTCCATCCATATGTGCTTGCACATTGGGTCATAAATTATGGGCTCATAACCTGCTGTATGTGCAGCTTTTGTATTTCCTAAATAACCTGCTACTTACAAATAGTCAGGCAGAGGTTTTCTACCAAGACTCCTTTAAAAAAAAGGAAAAGATTTTTAATGTTAAAATAAAGATCAGGAATTTCATGTCTTAACTCAGATGAAGATTGATTGGAGCTACTGATCCAGCTTGCCTTGTGTTTCGGATCATAAGCTTTTTAGAGAAAGGAAATTAGACTTTTTTTTTCTTTTTTTTTTTTTTTTTCTTTTTAAAGAAAATAGCCATTCACATTTACAATTCTACAGAAATGACAAATAGCATGCATACCAGTTCCCTCAGAAACTGCTTTGTTATAAACATTTAAAAGTTTCAATCAGTTTAAAGTTTTAATTTGTGCCAAAGTTTTGTAGTAGTGTAATTTAGGTTTGCTCTTTGTCTTTACTATCACCACCACTAATAGTAGAACAGACTATAAAAGCCTCTCACTTTCTACTACTGCTTGGAAGTTATGAAACTTAGTAACTTGAAAATTTTACTCCATTATTTGCAAGAACAGAATTCAAATGGATGAGTCAGAAGATATAAAATTGAGAGACAAAAATATTTTCTCAAAAGGTTTCTTCCACAGAGAATGTGTAGCAGTCAGTGAAGAGGAAGATAACTCCTTAATCGGTTTCGGTTGGAAGTCTTCCTCACTGAAGGCTCAAAAGAGAATGAATGAGAGAATGCAATGAAGCACCAGTCCATTAATCAGAACTAAGTAGTTTAAAGTGACTACTTTTCAACAAAGATCATTTGCTCCTCTAAATTCCAAAAGGTTGTTTGTAGCCAAGGCTTATAAGTACCTGTGATTTCTAGTCTTCTATTACCTCTAACAGACATTTTTCATTTGTAATATTAAGATTACAAAATATATTTGTTATGTAAAGTGTAATCAGCTTCATCTTTTTTTCCTCCCTCATGTGCATTCTGTTACTTGTTTGCCCAAGAGAACACATTAAATCCCAAAAACCTGATTTAGAACCAGGAAAGTTATAACATAAAATGTCTTAGCTTTCATAAAGCATTCAGCTGTTGTATTAATGGCTACAGGAACATTATAAATAACTTAAATAAATCCTAACAGTCTTGTCCTCCTTCCATGACTTGAACAAAGGGATCTCAATAGATGTAATGACCAAAAAAATGAATTAAATAGAAAGAGTGAGAAAATGAAAGCATCTAGTCTGAGATCTCCCAGAAGCATTAATTTATATTATATAATATATAATAGTAGTGAACAATTACCGTAAAGCTCAACTCTTGCGAGATATACAACTAACTTTGACCTTCCAACAAGATTCAGGATGAGGACAACCTAAAATTTTAGCTCTAGAAGTAATTCTGTAGCAACATATTAGTTAAAAAGATAATACTTAAAATGGTTGCTGCTCTATCTATGCAGACACTGACCTCACCTTCTTCACAGCCCCTTTGCAACCATCGTGCAAGAAACTTACCAAGTCTCCTGACATAGATCCCATTTTTTTTTTTAGAAGTTTCACTGGGAGAAAAGCTGAATGCTACAATTAACAGAGACTTGACATTAACTTGGAATTAGTCTTCCATGTGTATTATAAATGCTAAGCAGCCAAGTGTCGTATATTTAGATGACAAAAGACAACAGGATGTTTAGTATATATACTATTTCAGTGTGGAATAGACTGTCACAGACTCAACTGATACTTCTCCAACTCTCAGACATATCACGATGTGTCTCCTTACCCTCCCAGTCAAGATATCCAAGACATAGACTGTACTTGCAAGCATAACAATCTCTCCAAGCTACACTTACCTCTTCCTAGAGAACCCCTTTATTTTCCACAACTGCAAATTGGAGATGAATGACTCAACCACGAGAATAAGTCAACACCACTCAGATTCTCATTTATCTACAGAATATACAATGTTCACACAAAATCTTTCTACTGTTTGTTCTAGATATAGTCAACTATTTAAACAAAAACTAAAAAGCAAAAAGGATTCAACTATTTATCTTCACATCCGCTTTCCTCATTTACAACAAGATCGTTCAGTAGCATTTAAATAAGATTCTTTTCTAAATGCCCTTGAAGCATAAAGTCCAATTCTGAACTTAGGCACATGAACATATAATCTTAAAATTCAAGTGATTAAGCTAGGGGAAAAAAAAAAAAAAAAAAAAAAAAAAAAAAAAAAAAAAGATTGAGATTAAAATAAAACAAATCCAGGCATGGCCTAGCAAAATCTGATATTCTCATGTATTTTTGTTCCCAAGGTCAGTACTAAATAAGACAAAGGCTATTTCCTGACTAATTTTCTATAAAGTAAACTTTAAAGGCCACAGCAGCCACTAGTGAATAGCTTTTTTTATTTAAATAAATAAATAAAATACAAAAACGAAAAACCCATAGCTCTAGTAAATATAAATGTAGTAGCATGTTAATTGGTAATACTGCTGTTGGTATCACAAAGAGGCAGTATAGAGCATTCCCTAACCATGTATTCCTGTTAATAAGACTATCAAGATTACTTTAATTAGTATCACTTGTCGGCTTCAAACCCTTTCAAATAAATAAAAAATAAAATAAAATAAAAAAGAACCAGCATGTCACATACAAATTCTGCAGACAAATTCTGAGACAGTTGCACTTTTTGTTCCAGGCAGTTGATAAGCTCTTGGGTTTTAATCACATAACGCTACCCCTCCTCAATCTCACCAAGAAAAATACAGACCTGTTCTAAGTGTTATACTTACAATCTGGTTTGTATCTCCATCAAAACAGGCACAGAACCCATAAAATAAAATTGTGACTGGAAGAAGCAGACTGTATCTCCACTCAACACTGACAGGACCAGGAATTCAGAAAACAGAGCCTCGAAACCACAACAGAAAGAATAATCTGGAGACAATAGATGTTGATCATTTGTGTCTTTAATGCCGTCTAATAATACTACACATGTAATTACAGTGGAAAGATATAATTAGGATGATTTATTTAGAACAGGTATCACTTTCAGTCTTTCATGAAAAAGAAGGTACCAACCTGAGTGGGAATCTACAGATCTGCTTTTACAGAAATATTCTCTCATTTCAAATTCCTGCAGAGAAATCACTGGATGGTATTAGAAAACGTGGATGGTATTAGTCCCATCCAAGAGGGACCTCAACGTTACCTTGAGTAAAAAGAAAAAAATTAAGTTGTTTCACTTCAGCTATTTCATTAACCTGCCCTTTTCAAGTCTCCCAGCATTAAATTAGTAACATCAGTAACAGACCGCCTCCCTGTTTGCTTAACACTAAAGGAGGACTACTTAGGAGAAGAAAAATTGCAACCAAAAAATGCATTCAAAGTGCTAGCATACCAACTGTAGTGTGCTCATGTTTATAAAATGGTTTCCAAATGCTAACCAAGAGAAGTTACAAACAGCCTGACTACTGTTAAATAATTTATAGTAGGGGAAAGCAGGCCTTTTAAATTGAGTCCAGAAAGGAACGTAGATTTGATTACCAATTCTGACCTTCTATCACCTGAAATCACAGGAGAAAAATAACATCACAACTGCAAGCATGCAAAACCCTTTACGGTAACATTATAGCTTTTACGAGCAGTTCTAAACAGGTATTAATGAATTGTCAAGAAGGCTACAGGAGACATAAGACAGCAGCTTAGGGACGTTTTCACAGCACAGGCTTGCAAAGGGTACTGGCATTTCAGGTGGTCAAGCCAGTGTGCGGCTGAATACAGGAGCGCTAAATTTCTTGGTGTACAACCAGTAGCAGTGAACATTGCGCAGTGTTTCAGGATGAAATAAATTGCATCTTCTCCCTGGGAGCCTGTGTAGGATTCTGGAGGATTTCCAACCTTTTACCTGCAGCTGTAGCTGTGGGGAACCCAGGGATACTGGTTAGGCACTTCACCCTTGCTAACCAATGTCAGACAGTCTGCCCATGTTCAAGCAATAAACAGAGCCTCGACTCTGAAGTCTTGCAAAGATACCGTCATATATGATTGGGGGAAAAAATTAAAGAGCTGCTAGTAGATAAAAAGGAAGTTGAAGGGAGAGCCTAGGGGCGACATTTGGCAATAGTCACCCTTATGCAGTGGCCACACCAACTTGGGCTTCCTCACTGCATGCTGCCACTCATGCCCACCTGAACCACAGATTCATGGACCTGGAGTTCATCAAGATCTGAGTTCGAGACTGTGCTCCCAGCATTACCGCTGGCCCTGCTGCCAGCCGGGCTGTCCTGCCCCTGCATTTCACCTGCCTAGCACCTCAGGGAATAGTTTCCTGCTGGATGATCAGGCTGGACTGGCAAACCTGGACCAGGCAGGTTTGTGCCAGGGAAAGGAGAAGAGAAGGACCAGGGAAGCGTCAATACAGGTGAGCTGGCAAGGAACCAGCTCCTAACTTTACCTCACTAAAAACCCAGAAAAGAAAGACTGCTTTCTATTTGAAACTAAATTGTGTTACTAACATTCTAAAGTTATCTAGGCAATGGTCAGAGTCTGCTCGGGCATAAGGAAAGTAAAAAACTAACCTTCCTTCCACATTCCATGAGCAGTGATAAAGTACGCTTGGAGACGCGATTACTATAACCGCCTACTTTCCAGAGCACTAAACTTATATGTAAAGTTCAGCTTAAACTGTATCCCATGACAGCCTAAAGCTACCATGAGTAATACTGTCTTCCACAGCTCAGAAGTCTGAAGCTTCAGCCAGTCTGAAGTCCTACTTTATTATTTGCAGAGTCTTCACAGGCAAGTTGGCTACCGTCCTCAGAGCAGGTTGAGCAGCAAGGTCACAGGCACTGAAGAAGACTGGAAAAAGCACAAATTCCTGGTCCCAGGGAAACCCCATACCTGCTGGGGTTTCCATTTCAGAGGAACTCCAAACCATCAATAACTTGCCTCCAGGTGCTGTAAGCAACCCTCCCATCAGCCTTCAGAAAGTGCTATAAAACTAGCTCCAAATTACACATTATCTATAACCACATGATGGAGTCCAACTTGCAGCTGATTATCTCAGAAACGCACAGAAACATAGCCACTGAATAAAATCATTTCAGTTTGCCAGCACGAAAAGCAACACTTTGTTTACTCGTGCTTTGTCTTCTGCTTTCCCTTCTGTTTGCATTTGAAAAATCAATTAGAATATGTGCCCAAAAATTAGAAAAATGTGTTGTTTTTTTTAATAATAGACAGAAAATAAGAAGAAAAAATATATATAAATAAATATATAAAGAAAATATAAAGATACATACATGCACTTTACTGTTGACTTTTAAAGCAGTACTTGTCTCAAGTAAAAGGGAGAAAGTGTCATGTATAATTCACAGGCTTGCTAGAGAAAGAGGAAGGCATAGCTTCAATGAAAACAGGTATAACAATCTCTTCCAGCATTTCTTAGCCAATGCCTGAAAGATTTCTTGTTTAATTAAGGTGTTCCTGGAAACACAAAGGGGGAAATAAAGCACCAGTATTCCTGAAGGCAAGGGGATTTTTTGACTTTTTCATCTAACAGCGGCAAATGCTCTACAAAATTGCCACTCCATATTAGGAACCAGGACCAACCTTGCCTGAAAACAAAAATATTCACACTTCTCATTTTCCCCCTCCTCCTTCAGCTAGAAGTGTGCAGTATCCATAACGCATATGGCTCCACAGTGAACTATGACTTCAGCATACTACGTGACAATGAAGAAAACCCCAAGGCCCATATTTGTAAGAATAAAGCAGATCATACTAATCTGGCTCTAGGAATTTAAAGACTGGTATCATATTGCAACTGGCTACCCACTTGAATGTAATTTCTCCTCAGGTTTTTCTTTCTACTTGAAGCGCCAGCAGTGTTAATCAACTCATTCAAGCAGCACATATTACCACTGCAGAATCCACAGAAAGCTCTAGATCCTGCACAGAGCTCTCTCAAATATACAAAACCACACAGAATTTAATTTAATTAGTTCTGACATCCTTCTAAACAAACCAGTTTCCACTAGCAAGTTCGAAGCCTACACACTGCATTCAAAATTATTTTACTCACACAGTCTTGAAAGCCTGAGAATTTTTGTTTCATTCGAAATAGTAAGCCAAAAAAAATGGAGAGATTTCTTTGGGAATGCAAGGAAAAGTTTTAACTGAAAACCACAAAATTTATTCGAACTGCTTTGGCTTGTTGTGAAGTATTCACTGAACAGTTTGCTTAACTTTTCAAAGCACTGACAGTAAGGAAGGAATAAGCAAGAAACATCTTCTACAGGTGAAGAGTTTTCCTAAAACATCCAGCAAGCTGTAACAGTTCCAAGTCCATTCAACAAGATGCAACACTGCCACTATTTAAAAAAAGGATTCAAAGCTTTATGCAAACAAATGCCTTTTTTTAAGAGGAAAAAAAAAAAAAAAAAAAAAAAAAGAAAGAAAGAAATCCCCTTTCTTACTGTACTATGTCATATCTGATCAGAATTTGACCCCTGCTTAATTTAATTTTTGTTTTAAAACGGGGGAGGGAGGGCATTAAGAACAAAACAAACACAAAAGATCAACAGCACCTTACTAAACACAGTCTCCTTGCTTTGGTGCTTCCATTCATTGTTCTTGGCCTTCTCATTCTTTCCTAATTTCCATTAATACTGCATGTTTTACCTATTTAAAAAGGATAAAACTATATACGCACAGGGGACATCAGGGTGGGGACACAACACTGCAATCACAAAGGTCACAAAGATCAGACCTATACAGCCCTGAACTGAACACATTCTAGATGGACTTTTCCTTCAAACTTGAAAAATATGGTATTCTGTGCCATATTCTTTACGTGTAGTGAGCATCCCATGGCAGAAGGCATCTTCTGCAAAGAAATCACAGCAATTGTGTGCCAGTTAAAATAAAGGATTAAGATTTATCTTTTGCTTAGTCTTCTAGTTAAACACTAATCAACACAATAACCAATCAAAAATACACTTCCATGCTAAAACCTCATATTGAAGGTACACTAAGTTGTCTAGATACTACATAATTTTGTATTGATCATGTCTGAAACACTGGCACTTTAGATGCTCTACAAACAGCTCACAGTTTTGGTACAAGGACAGCATTTTAGGACTGTAAAACAGACACAAGCTGAATGCTTCTGCTGAAAAAATATATATGTTGTGTGAAATAATTAGCAGTCTTAGCTATGATACCATTTAGAAAAGGGTAATGAGCATCTACCTGACCTAGTGGTCTAGGTGACTTTGGTCACCAGGCAGCTGAGCAAGAATCACTACCATAAAATATGCTAAATCCATGGTTAAGATTAAAACTTTGAATGAAAGGGTTTTCCTTTTAAAATAAATAAATGCATACTTCTGGAACAGAAACTGCTTCTGTTGTAGAATCTAGCTTCACAAAAATCACTCCATTTAGCATAAATTAAAACCTACATAAACAGGTAAACTTTCTCAAATACCAAATATTTTTGAATACATTAGCCTAAAAATCTTTGGCAATATGAATAAAGCTTGTTTCTCACATATTAGTATACATCACATTGAATGCAACACACACAAAGGTGCTATTTTGTGGGTTATTTGGTTTTAAGGGTTTGGGAGAGGGGTATGTTTTCTTTGGTAAGCATCAGCTTGATTCCTGGCTTTTTTTTTTTTTTTTTTTTTTACTATGAGGTTTCCTATAACAACTTCAGAGCACTGAGCTTCAAGGAGACTTAAACTTCCAGAATCTGCAGACAGCATGCTCACCACTCCAACTCCCACTGGATTTGGTCGAAACAGCCGAAGGAGTTAATCTCACCCTTAGCAAATGCCCACAGAAACCAGGAACAGGAGCCAGGGAGGTCACAATCCAGCATGTTATCTGCACCCATCACCACTGCAGCAGAAATGGGGCTGCAAACTGCAGCTGCGAAGGAAAGGATGTACTTCCCACCCCACTATCAATGCTTCTGTTTCAAGCTCTGTTGGGAGTTACTGGAGCAGACAGTTGAGGATGATAACTCCTCAAATGGCCCCCATACTAGATCATTAGAGCCCTTAGGGACCTTAGTTATCTGAATTATGTCTGACACTAAAGCTAACCGATTCTTCTGAAGAGAAGAAGACACAATGCAGATACATAAGGCACTGCTGCTGATATGCCTGGGCCCAACCTTTAGTTAAACAACTGTTGCTCTGGTGGGGACATGCCTTTACACACAGTTCCTAATCAATATCCTGAAGAGCAGCCTTGTCCTAAAAGCTGCACATTAATACACAAAATGCATTACCTAACTTAATTCTTCTGATGTAACCTAATTATAGAATATTTAAAACATACTTCCCTTATCTACTGGGTAAGAAGATTCAATTGGGCTTTCAGAGGCTTCCATACACATATGGAAAAAATGGGCTCAAAAATAAATAAATAAAAAGGACTTGAGGTTTAAGATCCAGCCCTTCACTTCATTGCTCCGCTGAAAATTAAAATCTCAGCATAACATATGTTTCCCATATAATGACACATCGGATATAATAAAAATTAGTCAAATTAACTCTAAAGTCATTTATTTAATTTTGAAAAATGTGCGTAGCCCCCTTTTAATCCAATTTACCCTAATCCATTCCTCAGGTGAATTATACTAACCCAAATTTTAATACATCACTTTAATACTGAATGAAAGCAACCCACATGTAAGTTTAACATGATTTAACTGAACTGTTTTAAATTCATACTTAGTTTGAATTAGTTACCCTTATTGTTACACATGGATAAGTCACCTTCGCCCATGCTTTGAAAAAAGGCAACATCAAATACCAAATTTAGGCCTGACAACATGGGACATCTCTACAGACACTACCGAAACAGGCAGAAGACTCCAAAGAAGGCGTCTTCTCTGCTGGAAAGGCAGCCTCTCACTTGGCCACATCCATAAAAAGCCAAGGATTAAACAGGTGTTAGGGCTTTCACCTCAAAAAGTGTTACTGAATACAAGTGAAAGACACCTTTTTGTGGAACACTGGATATCACATGGAAAAGCTTGTGGGTATCTTATTCCTAGTAGTGCTATGCTTACTATAGAACAGAAGCAAACAGTTCAACTCTAAACTCCAGCTGCCTTCATGCTCAACTTGAAGTATAACACAAGTTTGTCAGTGACTCCATTAAAAACCACAAATTTCTAGATTTCTTGCAATTTTCTAAATTTCTGCAGTTCTTGCAAGCTCCTCTTAAGATCTTCTCTCTTCATCTCTAGAAGACCAGAACAAGCCCAGCTCCCTTCAGATGACCATTGGAAGTTACACCATCCAGGCCCCAACCATCACAACAGTGATCCTTTCATCAGCTTCTCAAAACCATTATGTTTCCCCATATCCTTCTCAACCTGGGAAGAGGGGAAGAGCTCCAATACTCATCAAAATACCCCACAAACTTCACCAGCACTGAGCAGAGGGGGACAACAGCTTCCCCCTACAAGCTGGCTATGCTCCTCCCAATGCAGCACAGTACACATTCACTTTATTCACAACAAAACCTGGCTCACACTCCGTCAGGTATCTATCCCAGATCCCTTTTTGACATTTCTGCCAGTCAGCCACTATTCAGCCTGTATCCAGGCACAGGTTATTCCCCCTGCCAAGACTGGTCTATGCACTGATGTTCTTGGTCCAGATGTCCTTTGCAACACCATTCCGAATAAAGTGATCAACCCCAAGCTACTCTGGCTTGCAATAAGATACCATGTGTCATGACTACTGCAACAGCATGAGGCATCATCACAACTCACTTGGTGAACCATTCCTTTTCAATAACAGACAGTCCTCGTCAGAAACAGTCAGGGGCACTGGTCACCTTCCATTACAAAACTGAGATTCAAAATGACAAGGCAACAGCAAGTGGTAGAGTAGGTATTGTTACTATAAACATCAACTACAATTAAGCTCTCCTGAGTGCCTAGTAAAACGCTAAAATGCCCACCTTTGAAAGTTAAAATCAGCATGACTTCTAGCAGAAGCAAAACTAAACACCTGACAGTTCTGAATTGGCAGTGGGGAGGGTGGAGGTGTCCCCATCTTCAGATTTCCCCGGTGTGCAGTTGAATAGATTTCATCTATAATGGTACTTTGAGATCACTAATATTGGCAAGTGATAATACTTCCTCAGCTTCTTCAGTGAAAACATACACTACGAGAACTTAAAGGGGAAACTATTTTCAGTTTGGAATTAAATAAGTCTTTCAGCTGATATGCTTATCTAACCAGATTCAAACATAATATGAACCATAGTACTCAAATATCAAGTAAAAGTAGTTCAAATTCAATTTCAGAAGATTTTCAGCAGGGAAAGTGCCAAAGGAACATATTCATGCTAACAAATGAGAACAAAGTTTAAGGAAAACTAAGCCTAAACATACACCTACCTTTCCTCTAAAAAACTTTTTTAACATTAAAGTATTAAATACAAAGTATATTACACTTTTTCTTTAAACAGATAAAGAGAGACTATGGAGGGTTTGCACTTCCCTCCTCCCCAGGGGAGATCTAACTTCTGAAACTCAGTGCTTTCAATAGCTATTGAAATGACAGAGGCAGGAAGAACTGTTTGATACGTCAATAATGACATCCATCTTTCATTGTTTAAGCAGAAACCTGATCTGCTTATTACTTACTGTGTAAGGAACAGGATTAAATATGAGGAGAGAGAACTTACCATGATTTGCTTTGCAACATTAACAAAGTGTTCAGTAGTAGTTTTGGTGCTAGGTCTGCTGAAGTAAAAGGTTCAAATGGCCTTGGAAGAATCTATTTGACAACAGAGCATTAATCTCTGAAAGAAAGTCAAGGCTATTTACTATGCAAGTGCTATAAGATCACCCCCCTTGGTATGGAGAATGCATGTTTATCTTCTTTCGAAATCAGATTTTCCTTTTTCTGTGTGATATTAATCTCCATGGGGGTGGACACCTCTGTGAAGGTGCAATGGTTCATCTCCCAGTTCTGGTCAATTCTTGTTTTAATCTCATTTCCGGATCAGAGTCTTCATGCATAGTGAGATATTAATCTCTATAGGGGCAGACATTTCAGCTGGCCCTAGAGCACAGCTCCCCCTTTTCTGGTCAATTCTTATTTTCATTCTAATTTCCTGTGATTTATATTCCTCTTTCAAGTTTAATATATTCTACTTCACTCTTCTCAACAAGTCTCTCTCCCTCCACTGCTTCTTTGCGGAGATTTTCACAGGAAAACAACTGGTTTGTTTCCTCTCTCTAACCATTTCCTTCAAAATCTTTCCAGTACGGATCAGGTTGATGGCAATAACACCTATTTGCAGACATACTGCTAGCACTTGCCTTATTAAGGTTTAGTTTTCTCAGCAGAGTTTCATTTTTTGTATGAAGCAGGGATGTACAATTTCATTTGCCTGTTTCAGGATGGGATAACCCCACAGTTAGGTAACAGACTAGAATAGAAGTTAGAACATTAAAAAAATAAAATATAATGCCTTACTGTACTGCTGATTGACAGCCAAGCCCCTGGGCATGCAGCCCTACCTCTGCAAAACGAGGGCTATGGTACAAGCATACCTCACAGGACCAGCATGAGGATGAAGTTAAAGTATTTCAGGCCTCTCAAACATTAGTCTCATAAGGGACAGCAGAACCACAGGGGAGGCAAACAGAACCAGAGATCTTCAACCTGCATCATGCCTAGCCTCAAGTATTTTGAGACCTTATCTCTTTGCTCTTCCCACTGAATACTGAGCATTGAACAGGTATGGCATTTAATTTCACTATCTAAATAAGCTTTCAATTTTCTATGCAAGGTTTACTCCTCAGCCCTGAACACATAAGAACTTCCACATCACCAAATTAACGTATAATTATCGCCATCTCCTCTTTGTTCACCACATGAGGAAAACACCAGCCACACGGTTAAATTCAAACACCTGGACATGCATGCTTATAGAAAAGGCAAGAGACATTATTTCAGAAACACTGTTACTCAGAAGAGTATGTTTCTCTTCAATGTTTAGTCCCTCTGATTTTTATATACTCTATTTGCAGGGAGTCCTACCTAACTGTTGTTAGTAAGTTGTACCTGTATTAGTGATTTGGTTCAGAACAGCAGGAAAAAAGTGCTTGGTAAATGCAGGGCATTCATCAGTTTCTCCACACAGTTCTTGCACGCATGAACAAGACCACCACATTCAGAGAAGAGCAAGCCAGAAGCTCCACTTCTGAGGTCCACCAACACTTCAGAGGGAAGCTCAGTTTGAAGCTAACAGACTATATACCATGTGGACCCTAGGAACACAATGTCTTTTCTCCCCTAGAAAACTTCAAGTGTGCAGCAGAGACATTTGACCCACAGCTAACATGAAATAAATTGCCTGGCTAAAGCACATCATGGTTCCAAGATCCTCACATCTCATAACACATCAGTTTAGTGACCAGCATCCATTGCACCAAATTACTTGCCAGTGCAGATCCAGCCCGTCTTCCTAAAACACAACAAAACAGAATTGCCCTGACCACTATGACTGTCATAGTTAAAACTGCAAAGACCGTTCTATGTTTTCTGCATAGCAGCTTGTAAAGGCTCAAGTGCAAAAAGGCACTGCGAACAAGTGTGTAGACAACCCTATCCAAACATTACCTGGCCTTGCCTTTGAAATTTTTGAAAATGTTTCTATTCACAGCCAGTCAAGTTAAAAGCTTGAATTAAAAAATGAAGGCTTCCTACTTACCCAAGTGTGTGGGTTTCCAAATCTTCTATTCAAAACCTTTTGCAAAGGAAATTATATTACACTTCAGACCTTTTATCCAAATTTTGATGTCTATTTAACTATACTGTGTTTCCATTTTTATACACGGACCTTATATGACTATCTGCTAGGCTACTATCTTTTGTAATACATTAGCCAGTTTTCAAACATAGATTACAGTCCTCCATTAAGAGTATCTTCTTTTCCTATTGCACTTCATCTCCTGCTATTACAACCTTTCATCGTATCAGACTCTGTAAACAGTGTCTGAGAACAAACTACTCTATGTCCAATATGAACTGATCAATCATATATGAAAGAAACAAAAAAACTCCAGGGAGCCTAAAAGTATTTATATATTCTACCAGGTATAAACACATTCCTCAAAGAGCCTTTGGGTCCATTTATGAACTATTTATCAATTACTGAACATTTACAATCATTTGTAGTTTATCTTACATACCACTAAAGGCAAATCCTCTTAATTATAACCTATTTAGACAGAAATTTTCAACATGTACAATTCTAATATTCTTAATGTTGCTATTCGTTCTCCGCTTTTCCCTTCCCCCAAGATACAAAGGATTCTGAGGCCCAATACCTTTTTTTTTTTTTTTTTTTTTTTTTTTTAATGGGATTTTGAATCTCAAAAGTTTAAGGAAATATCAACTTCATTGGGCCACAGTACTTCACAGCCAAAATATTATTTTATATAAAGAATTTTATTTAAATATCAGGCTGCATACTGCTTTCTCTTTCCCAGTTCTTCCATGTAAACACAAAGAATTGTAAATTCAGTAAGAAACTTGATTACTATAGTTGGGATGTTGTAAACAACAGGTGAGAAAGGAGGGAAAAGAAAGGCATGAATAATCCTGTGACAAACTAGACAGTCATCTCTGACGCAGAAATTCTCAGAGAGGAATCTAAAACCAAAGAGGTGGCAGTTTTACTTGGATACCCCCCTGACAAGCCCATTTTAATATAGTAAACTGGAGGTGAAAAATAATGAAATTTGGGTGTTTTAAAAATAAATAAATAAAAAATAAACCAAAGGCTAAGCAGAAGCAAGGAATAACCTGGAGAACTTCCAGGAAAGTCACCAGAATCCCCCAGCTTCTGACCCCAGGGTGGGAGCCTGGAAAATGACATCTTAAGGTATTTATCCCACATGTGAACTCACTGGTTTGTTTTTCGGTTTTGTTTAACCTGGCAATAAAATCAACATATAGCACGACTGGAATGGTTTAGAATTTTACTTGTTACTGCCCACACACCTGCAATTGTCAGCATAACAGGACAAGAGATGAAACATGAGTTATTCCTGAAGCTCCAAAAGCAAGAGAGCAACAACAAGCATGGACTTAAATTCCTTTGTTTCTCAGTCCACCTTTTGCATCTTAAAAAGGATACAACTACCTTGCTCACTGACAGCACACTATTTAAGAAATTCAAAAACTTTGATTTTTGCAACAGATTTATAACCCCTTCTGATACTTTTTAAAATTGTGCTTCCTTCTTCAAACCTTTTGCTTTACTATTATAACTACAAAGCTGCTTACCAGCAGTACTCATTCCTCAACTGCAAAGCAATCACTGCTGTAATTTGGAAGAACAAAGAAGAGTATTTGGAATCTTTATGGTCCAGGATTTTTTTAATTGCAAAATTGTAATCCCTGGAACCATTTTATTTTTCCCCTCCCAGCACAAAAGCAGTTGCTCTTCATTTCTCTGGAGTACACTAAAAATAATTATTTTTCTTAGAGTGTTTTGATGAACAAGAGTAATACATTTATGCTTCCCCTTAAATCAAGTATGATTATGTTTCCCCATTTTTCAAAGTGGTATTCAGGCCAAGAACTTCTGAAAAACTATTTTTCACTGGAGTTCTGTTACAAACACTACCCATGCAGTGGCAAGACAACAGTATTTAATAAAAACTTATTAAAACATCCATTATGTAATCGACACCATCACTATAGTCAAAGTGAATCAATTTTTTTCTTTATTTTAGAGATAACTAAACATTTAGCAACTTCATTCACTCATTCCTGTATCCTCTAGGGACAGTATAATACATAAATTAAATAAATTTGAGCATTTTCTTTCACATTTGTTTCAGTTCCTGGTTGCCTTATGTTTTTAGGCCTAGGCTGACTATACAAATGTTTCACAAAGTACAGATTTTTATTTTTTATTTCTTAACTCATGCATCTATTTCCATTAAACGTGTCTTTTTTTTTTCTCTTAACTTCATAGAATATGACTGACCTATAAATTAAGACTTTTTTCAGGTGATGAAAAGTGAAGAATACATGTTTTAAGACGCAACTGGACAAAATTATTTCCCTGAAACACAAACTACATGTTTTCATTCCCTTTTCTATGTTCAAGCAAATGGACAGAAATGTTTATAGTTAGCATCTGGATACCATCACTACGCAAAGCCATCCAACATATTCTTCCAGTATTTTGAAGATCTGCAAATGTCATTA